>NW_015176010.1:537223-544390 GCF_001447785.1 Gekko japonicus | reverse complement strand
TATAGATGGAGGGGTTAGTTGCCAGGAAGAGCTAATTAGAGTCAAGATGCTTAAGTAACTGAACAATAAACTCAGCAAACTTCAGAGGACGGCGGAAGACAGGAGGGCCTGGCGGGATCTTGTCCATGGGGTCACGAAGAGTCGGACTCGACTGTGCGACTGAACAACAACAACAAATACACAGAAATCATTTTTTTTGGTCTTAAAGGTGCCACTGGACTCAAACTTAGTTTCCACATCTGTTGTTATTATCTGTATACCAACCTACTGCAATTTACATGTCTTACCTAATACTTTATTCCAATCTTAGCTTTATCTACCTCAATAAATGTAAATTTTACCTTTTGCAATATACTTCTTTGGGGTTTATTTACTTCAAGCAATACCAACTTCTATAACTGCATTTTGGCTATATCCCAAATATACATTGTCCTCTGGAAACCAATTCTGACCCCTGAGTACTGAAACCAAAGTAATGGGTGGTTTTTAAATGCTTGTAGCTTCAAAAATTGGAAGAATCAGGGATTAGAGTTTGAATTTATCACCTTTTCTTTTATCCTTGGGCAGTCTGTTGTGTTTGAAGATGTGCTTTCTACTTTCTTAGTAAACTTATTTTTATTTCTAATTTGATCAATATAATCTTTGTGACCCACCTTGAGCCCCTGTTCAGTCTATGTGTGCCACAAACAGAAAGGGGAGGGGATGACAAGTAAATCCTACTCCCTTAGTGTGGTCAAATAGGCATATGGGTCCCCTCAGTAGTGAGTGTGAGAGGGAGTTTAACTTAAAAAAAATAAAATTCAACACTTAGCACAATCCATATGTTTGTTAGTGAGAATTGAAGAAAGGATAGTACCAAAATTGAAGATTAAAGGCAAATTAAGTTCCAAACCTGATGTAAAACTTCTACAGAAAAACTGGAAAAAGATGTATTTAAACATAGGTGATAATCAAACCTATGCACTGCTCATTGACTTTAGTTGATTTAGACTAGAGTAACTTTGCTTAGGGTTGCATAGATCCTATGATATCTGGCTACAGATTATGTAACCCACAAAATGAGGTTGCCTTGAATAATTTAAGAGGAAGCCCTAGAAAGCATGTATAAAGACAATAGTTTGTTCTATTCCATGTGCAACAAAAGAGGAAATCAGCCACAGAATACCGCTAAATTGTTCAAATTATCGATTTATTTTGCAATGATAGCTGAGACTATGTATCAGTAATGTAAACAATGTGCCTACTGTTCAGTCAAAGAGGAAAGCCATGGAAGCAGCAAGATTAGTGCAGGTTTTTTTGGGGTTTTTTTGTCCATTGGTGCCTCCTTTGGCCTGAGGTGATTCAGCCAAGCAGTCCTCAAAAGCATATGTAGGCATGCAGTAACACTGAACACATGCCTTTTAATCTGTCATGCCATGAGGATATGTAAATACCAACAGTATGACAGAAAATCAACAAAATGCTACTTGACATTTTCCCATCTTTATTATCCTTCTGTTCAAGCGTCTTAGATGTAATTGCCTGCAGCATTTAAGATAATCCTAAAATTTGTAATAGGGAAATAAGAGAACAAAACACTTATCACTGGGTTAAAGGACTCTACAGATGTACAAATAGGTAAGCAAAACATTTTATAAACATTCTGAAGAAATCATTGAAGAAAAAGTCTCTGTTTACAGAAGCCTTATGAAAAATTCCCATATAATTTTGAAGGTGCCAATTGCAGTTTTGTTGACTTAAATAATGTGCTCATTAAAACAAAAAAAACCCCTCATAGGTCTTATTGTATAGTTTAGAAATAGCACATGAACTTGTCAGCAGATAATTAGTAATATATTCATGTCATTTTACCCTGCAAATTGCTATTTATAATAAGGATGCCTCATTATTGTACTAAGCAAACAAAAGTGGAGTAAAACATACAATAGATTCTGATTATTAATTCAGCTACTGGATGTTACATCTTAATTTTGTTTCAAGGAAAAGAATATTTTACAGGATTTCATTCATTTTTTGCCATTCTGTGTTGCTTTTAGGCTTTTTAATTACTGGATGGGTATTTTCTAAGCAGCTTGAAAAATCCAATTGGGTGTAATGGGTTTAATTATACAAGCAATGACTTAAAGTTTCATTGTTAAAATAAACAAAAATGGTTGCTGTCCAAAGCTTCATAGGCTCTGATTGACACATAACTCTTACACTGGGCATCAATGATAATAACTTTATATCCAAAAAAAGTTTAGTCTACCACATTTCTGCCCAGCATTTCTGCTTAGTTTGCAAAACTTAGGCCCCGGTCACACCGGCCGGAAAATGCGGGGGGAAGCGTGGCTGTTTGCCCCGGAGCAAAATAACACACGGCTGCCCGATCAGACGTCCTGTCAAGGTCCCGTGGTTAAGGGGGAGGTGCCAATCACATGACTATCCTGCAGTGCGGCAAAGAAGCGGCATGGCGCGATCACACCAGCAATCGCTAATCATCTTCTGGGTGTGGGACAGTGGTCACTACGGGTGTGGAGGGGGAGGTATTTGTGAATTTCCTGCATTGTGCAGGGGGTTGAACTAGATGACCCTGGAGGTTCCTTCCAACTCTATGATTCTGACAAGTAGAATGTACATTGAGGAAATTATTTTGGCTTATTCTGAAAGTTTTAAAAAAAGATTGGATTTCTCTTTTTCTATCTGAATTTATTTTATTTCAAAAAGAATCTGATTAGGAGTTAGAACACTTGGATTGGTCCTTATATCTTGGAAAGTAGAGTGATTTCAGATGTGAAATGATAATAGCACACATTGGTAATGAGACAGGAAAACTAGCTCTCAGTTCAGTTCAGTTCAGGAGGATGCATTGTCTTAACCCTCATTATCAATTGCAATTCATCAGTCCCTTTTTCTAGTTTTGTGTAGTGGTTGGGAGTGTGGACTCTAATCTGGGAGAACCAGGTTTGATTCTCCACTCTTCCACATGCAGCTGCTGGTGTGACTTTGGGTCAGTTACAAGTTCTTGCAGAGCTGTTCTCTCATGAGCAGTTCTCGAGAGAGCTCTCTAAGCCCCATCTACCTCACAGGGTGTCTGTTGTGGAGAGGGGAAGGCAAAGGGATTGTAAGCAACTTTGAGACTCCTTCAGGTAGTGAAGTGTGAGGTATATATCCAATCTCTTCTTCTTCTCTTCTAATCTCACTTTGAAAAATTCCTTTTTAAGAGCTCTGCTACTCTTAGGACAGCAAATGAATGTTTTGGTTTCTAATTTCAGACTTATGTCCATTTATTCTTTGCACCTCCTGGATTATAGTAGTAATAGAATTTATTACGGGTGCTAGACCAGCCGCATATCTATAGTTATAATAGTAGATTTTAGAGACATACAGAGTACAAAATATACAAAAATAAAAGATTTAAATTTAAAACCTATTTAAAATATATTGCTTCCGTAACCTCTGTATCAATGCACAAAATCTAGCTAATTGATAAGTGATTTTAGAGTCCTTATCAGATAAAAGACAGTCAAGCTTGGCTTTGTTAGAGCAATCAGGAATCTTATCCAGCACTGGAGTAATAATCCCCAAACGAGCCTCGTTATAATATGGGCAACTAAAGAACATATGATCGATGGACTCAACCTCCCTTAATGGGCAAGTACATAATCATTCAAGGTAGGGGATTTTCTTATACCAACCTTCAAGCACTGCAGAGGGGAGTGCAGAACTCCTTGCCAAGGTGAACGCCCTTCTAAAACTGTTAATTTCCAAAGAAGCCAGATAAGCTGCCAGCACAACAGCATATTTGACATTTGACAGTGCAATAATGTTTGGTACACTAGAAATGTCAGTCTGCTGTTCTATATCTTAAATTCTCTGCTTAGTTAGCATTTTTGCTTCTTCAATTCTGCAAGATAAGGGTACCTCAGGAGAGAATCCAATGTTGTTGATGTGTCTTTGAACAGCCTTGAGACAATTTGATTGATAATTATCATGAAGTATCAAAGGGAACAGCCCTTGGGGGTTAAGATGACCTTTTAACTACATATAGATGGATAGGATATGCACCCTAGCTTCAACCCTAATACCTGTCTCAAGTCTTATCCAAGCATTGGGTACACATCTAGGGACTTGTAAAACAGCTCTTAAAAACTTTGATTGTACTCTTTCTTGTGGAGCAAAGCATGAGCTAGGTGGTCCTGAGAATGTTCCATATAGCAGTTGAGCCAAAGTTTTGGGCTTATATAATTTAAGGGCTGCAGGAATAGAATGACCCCCATGAAGTCGAAGAAATTTCGCTATGGCATTTGCCGATCTTTTTCCCTGATCAGCAGCATACCTGCTATGATTAACCCTAGAGCCTGAAGCCTGTAAAACTACACCAAGATATCTAAAACTATTGACTTGCTCAATCTGGTTGCCATTAATCTGGTTGCTTCCAAAAGCTACAGGTTTGGTTTTCTGATAATTGACTGTAAGGAGTTCATTATCACAAAACATGGTGAGCTTCCTAAGAGCTCTCCTCAGACCAACAGGAGTTCTGGAAAGTATCACTGTATCATCATCATATAATAGCACTGAAATCCCTCCTGGACTGAATCCTCCTGGATGAAACTGAGACCTAGGTTTCCTGTCTCATTACCAACACTGTTATCTCCATGCTAACTACTCCTCTGCATATCACACCTAATCCAATCAAGCCTGCTATTGTCATTCACCTGCTATTGCCATTCAACATCTGAAATCACCTTTATAAAGTTTATATCTCTGGTACCTAGTGTTACATTTTATGGCGTACATGGCATGGCCCAACAAAGTTACATTTCTGTCAGATTTGGCCCTCGTAACGAATGACTTCAACACTTCTGACTTAAAACATTTAAAAGTGCCATAAAATGGTGAATAAATCAGGAGCACCAGCAGCAATGGAAATGCACAAAACGAAGAGACTCAACAACAATGTCAGCAGCAAAAACAACAACAAATGCAAGGAGTAATTTTTGCACTTGCCAAATGACTCCTGATGTTTATTTATTTAAAACCTTTTTATGCCACCTTTCCACACAGTTCAGGGTCCCCAAGGAAAAGAAAAGTAAAAACTCAGTTCCCCTGTATTTCCTTTCCACATTATTTTCACTTTTCCTCTTTCCTTCTTTCCCTCTTCCTGGCTTTTCCCACATTATTTCTCCTTTCTCTGTGTCCTCCAGTCCCACCTACGTACCAACCAAAACTTTCTCGACTCTTATCTTCAGCTTTCCCTCCTTATGTCTCCTGCAGCTTTCCCTGTTTTTGCATACCCCGCCCACTTATCTGTTCCATTTCTTCCTTCAACTTTATCTTCCTACTATTTCTTCTCCCTTTTCCCTGGTTCTTTTCTTCCCTTCCTATTTTTGTAACCTTTTACAGTCTCTCTCCCCCCATACCCACATATTAACCAAGGCATGGAAATTAGTTGCCAAGTAACCCCTGAAATATCAACAGAAGTTTCAGCATAGTTTCCCATGTTCCTAATTGCCTCATTTTGAGGTTTGGGGGCAATTTTGCACTGCTGTATTCTATTTTTAATATCAGAAATGAGGCGTTCCAATACTGGTATCTACATACTTTAATTAGATCTCCAGGTTTTTTTCAAAGGTGGAGGATTAAAACAGTAATTTCTAGTGGGACAATGGTGGTACACTGGTAGGCTATGAGAGAGCTATCTATGTGCTGAAAAAATATTTAAAGAGTCCCATGAATCCCAAATACTAAGTCATAGAAGAGGCATCTCCTGTGCTTCTGGGTGAGTTGCTGCGTTTAGCCAACCATTACCTCTGGGAATGTGGATAAATTGCCTGTGAATTTACATTGAAAGTGATGAAGTGAGCCAATGAAACTGTGTGATTTGATGAAAAACACTTACCAGTCCCACAAAATTCACAATACTAGGATATATTGAAGGGATGTCAGTGACATGACCAGATACACACTTAGGAAAGGTCAGAAACAAGTTTTATTAGGCACATTTCCAGGAGCAAATAGAATAGAAAGGTCATTTATAATGAACTTATTAACAGCATGATAAGCACTGGAACTCAGGGAAGTCCAGGAGATTTGGCTTTCTGATAACTAGCTAAAAAAAAGATCTTGTGGCTGCTTGAGCTCTTCCAATCTTTATGGTTGTGCTTGCTAGGTGGAAACAGAGAACACACTGGCAGACATGCAGGGCAGATTAGGGTGAACAGAGACAAAAGCTGTGGTTGCTAACCTGCTCCTATACTCAGAAAACAGAGGTGAAGGCTTTGCTTTTAATCCGGCCCGCAGGAGACAGCCCTGGCATGTCTCGGGGGGGGGGGGCGCGTTTGCCTCCTCGTAAGAAGGAACAGTGAGAGCCTGCGGTGCAGGGTTTGGTCCAAAAGGGGGAGCGGAGCCTGCGCAGCCTAATAGGCTGGCTCTGCTCTTCCCCCTGTCAGTTCGTCGCCTCGTGCTCGGGTGGACGGAGAGCTCCGAGTGTGACGGGACGTTTCTGTTGGCTTTGGCTCCTTGTGAGGCCGGAGGCAGCAGCAGAGGTCCAGTGGGAGGGCTCACAAGTGGCAGCGAGGCTCTATTAGCTTGCTCGCATCAGTCGGGTGTGCGGCTGGAGGCTTCAGGCGGCTGCCGAGTTGTCATGGCGATCGTTGGGCGGTGGCTGTATGCAGCGCGTTCGCCTTCGGCTCTGCTCTTTAACGCGGCGATTTGGGCTGTGTCGGGGGGTGCTTGTGGGCTTCTGTCCCCTGCCGGGTTGTGATTGATCTTCGGGCGGCTGCTGTCTCCACCTTCGCCTGCACTCCTTTCGCGGCGATTGGGGCGGCGTACACAGCGGCCACTGCGGCGGTGATTGTCCTGGGTGGTGCGGTACAGCAGCTTGGGCTGCATCCTTTTGGTGCTATGGGAACGTCGGATGCCAGTGGTCTGCTTGGAGGAGCCGCGGCGAGAAGCGCAGACGTCGGGCGGCCCTTGGTGGGCTGCTCCATCGAGTAAAACAAGACTCACATAATATTGCCCAGCCTTTATGTTGCCCCCCCCCCCCTTCCCCTGTAGTGCAGCGGGTAAGGCTGCTGGGCCCCAGTTATTCTGTGCATTGTTGCCCATTTCCCCCACGCCTTCTTGTTCATTGGGCTTTGGGTGCCCCCCCTTTTCTTAAATCTTACTCCTCCCGTCTGGTGGGTT
>NW_015176010.1:521048-534299 GCF_001447785.1 Gekko japonicus | reverse complement strand
GGTGTATTGCCATTTATACGGTTAAGGATGGTGGTCAAAGCGACTCCAGGCCTTGCCGTGCCTGGCCCGGCTGGGTTTGCAAGCGACTTACAGTTGGCTCCAACCCGGGGCCGTGGTGTATTGCCATTTATACAGTTTAGGATGGTGGTCAAAGCGACTCCAGGCCTTGCCGTGCCACTGACTTCATGTATGCCCTTTGCCATTAAGTTAATACTTTAATAAAGTGGCCTTATTTCATCCAATCTCGTTGTCTGACTGTTTCTTCCATCGGGGGGGGGGGCAAATGCTAATCAGTAGGTAAGATTAGAGAAACCTTGAGGAATACAGGGCGAGGCCTGGTTTTGGCCTATATTCTTTGATCTGCAGACTGCCTGTCCTGTAAAGGGAGGGTGTGTGTGTTAAGACTTCTCCTTTGTTTCGCAACAAACAAACAGCAAACAGACACATTTAGGAGATGCAAGAGTAATCATTGCTAATGAAGGATCAGTTCAATGCTGAACAAAATAGAACACAGTGAGGTAAGGAAATGAAGGGAACAGGTTTAGTTTCCCTTTATTAATGAGTTCCAGGTACAACAACAAGCTTTCATCTCACATTTGAGAATCTCAAGAAAGGGGGTGTGGAAGATAATTCACATATCAGTTCATGCCACCCTGAACACACTTTGAAGTGATAATTTTAATTGCATATAACATGGAATGGTTTCTGCTATTTTCTTGAAATTTGGAACAATTGGATGAGGGATGCAGTCACTGAAAAATTTATCCCAATGGGAAAGAAAGAGGTCAGCCCTTGGAACTGGTTTTTTTCCCCTTTAATGCCCTCGAAGATGGGGGTGTTTTTTCTCATATTCATATAGAAGATGATGGAGAATTTAAAATTATTACATCAGTGACATAGAGATTAAGGGAGTGTTGCAAACACCATAATGTCACTAACCTAGAAGGGTCGTCAAGCTATCACACACTATCATCTACCTAATTTTTTCCTCCCACTGTTCCATTCGGTGAGGGCAGGGCTGGACTGTGAGGGTGGTAGATTGCCCACCATGACAGGAGACCTAGTAATTTCTGGCTGGGGTTCAGGTCAGAAATCAGAATTGTTGGTGGATGGCAAGTCAATGTTTTTTCAATGTTATGTTTGCTGTCAGTTCACTGTTGGGCAGTACTATGTTGGGTTTATCCTCGTTCATTAGCTTTGGTCTGTACTGCACAGTTTCAATTATGGGCAGTGATTAAAGCTGCTATCAGTTAGATCAAGATAATGGGCCGTACTGCTGAGACCCATCCTGTACCTCTCAAAAGCAGCACAGGACACCGAGCACCCCATCGGAAGGGCCCTATCCATGTAAAATTTACCCTCAAAAGCAAATCCAAGGAGCTCAAAGTCAGCTGGGTGGACTGGAAGGAGGTGGAAAGCTGACTTAATGGGGGGTAATAAGAAGTGATGTGAAGGAAGGACGGCCCTAACAGGTGCCAGAGAGGGAAACTGGGGCCCCAGTAGCCTCACCAACTGCACACTAACAACCCAGGGTCCCCCCAAATCTCTCCCCCAAGACTATTGTGATCGTGTGTGGGGGGGATTTTTTTTTACAGTGAGGCATCGCGGCAATCAATCTTGCAGCTGCGAGCCTCCTCAATTTTTACAGCCCAGCCCACTGCCACGATCCAGCAAAGCAGGCCGCCGGCATGGTCCTTCTGTCTCAGCCGCAGAAACACAGCCCCAACTGCTCCCACAATGATGGGCGCTTCCTGCGGCTGGCCTCTGCCACAATTGAGCTGCCGCCACCACGATCGGGCTGCTGCCACCATCACAATCGGGCCACCGCCACAATTGGGCCGCCACAGCCAGGCTGCCATGATCAGGCTGCCGCTGCCGCTGAAAACAGGCCACCAAATTTGGGCCGCCAGCGGGATCCAGCTGCCGTGCGCTAGGCTGCACTATGCCGATCCCAGGAGCTCTCCTCTGTGTGCTCAGAACGAGCATGCGGAGCAACTGCTAAGGCAGGAGTGGAGCCAACCCCCCTTTAAAATAGCTGGCTCCGTCCCCCACCATGTCAGAACGCATGGTGTCCTGCTCCATTGCCATCCCCATTCTTTGGGGCAGCAAAATAGCCCCCGCCCACCATCGGTGTTGCTGGGCAGGCGGGAGCTTCCTAACCACTACACCAAACAAGAATACCATAGTAGCAGGATCACCCTTGTGCTAATGTAACACCCATTTTTAATAAAGGAGCCAGGAAATTACAGGCAGGTTAGCTTAATGTCTGTCCTGGTTATATTGATGGAAAGCATTATTATAAAATTGTCAAGCATATACAAGGGCAAGCCCTGCTGAATAAAAATCAACACAGCTTATGCAAAGGTAAGTATTGTCTCACTAACCTTTTAGAGTTCTTTGAAAGTGTCAATAAACATTTGATGGGAATGAGCTGGTAGAATTGTTTATCTGAATCTCCAGAAGGGTTTTGACAAAACCCCTCACCTGAGCAAAGATAAGAGGACAAGTTCACTTATGGATTGGAAACTGGCTAAAAACCAGGATGCAGAGAGTAGGGATAAATGATCAGTTCTTAAAAAAAAAGGGATGTGAGCAGCAGGGTTCCTCCGGGATCTGTATTGGGACAAGTGTTTTTAGCTTATTCATGAATAACCTGAAGTTACGAGTGAGTAGTGAGATGGCCTAGTGCATGTATGTCACAAAAATATTCAGGATGGTTAAAACAAAAACAGATTGTGAAGAGCTACAAACTGGGGGAATGGGAATTAAAATAACAAGTTAAATTCAATGTGAGCAACTGTGAAGTAAAAATGTAAAATGTAAAGTAAAAATGTAAAAAAATGTTAAAAAAATCCCAACTTCACATATATACAGATGGGATCTGAGCTGGCAGTGACAGATCAAGAAAGGGATCTTGGCTGGTAGTGGATAGTTCTATAAAAATGTTTACCCAGTGTGTGGCTTCTGTGAGAAAGGCAAATTCCATGCCATCCATGATTAGAAAACGAATAGAGAATAAAACTGCCTCTATCATACTGCCCTTGTACAATCTATGGTGAGACCACATTTGGAATATTCTGTAGTGTTCTGGTTACCACACCTGAAAAAGAATACTGTAGAGCTTGAAAGGGTGCAGAAAAGAGCAACCAAAATGATCAGGGAGCGAGAGAAACTGCTCTGTGAGGATTGTTTAAAAGGCTCAAGGCTGTTTAGCTTAGTGAAATGGCAAATAAAGGAAGACATGGTAGAGGTCTATAAAATTACACATCGTATGGAGAGAGCAGAAAGGGAGAAGCTATTCTCCCTCTCTCATAATACCAGAACCCAAGTCATCCACTAAAGCTGAAGAGCAGGAGATTCAGAACAAAAAAAAGGGGGGGAAATAGTTCCACACACAGCACATAGTTAAATTGTGGAACTCACTGCCACAGGATGTGGTGATGACCAGCAACTTTACTGTAAAAGGGGAATTGACAACTTCACGGAGGATGGGGCTATCATTGGTTACCAATTATGATGGCTACTAGACATGATGGATGTCTACTCTTCCCAGTACCTACTCCAGTACTCCCTCTAGTACCAGAAACAATATACCTCTTTATAGCAGTTGCTGGGAACACAGGCAGGAGGATGCTGTTGCAGTCATCCTGCTTCTGGGCTTCCTAGAGGCAGCTGGTTAGACTTCGTTCTGATCCAGCATGGCTCTTCTTGTGTTCTTATGCCTGCAGGCCTGCCTCTACCTCTTCTATGGGTCCACCATAACCTGTGAAAATTGTGACTGTGAACTGTATATGTATAGACTCTGCATATGCTATCGAGGGCCTTGCCTTAGGCAAGGCTCCTAACTGTATGTTGTGAGTGTTGAATGTGTAGCTACAGTACTCTGTCATCAAATCAGGGTTTTTTGTTTGTTTTACACTTCATTGTAGAGTGAGAATAAATGCATGACATATCCATATTTCTCTTTCAGTATTGTCAACAAATATAACCTTGGCCTTATTCTCCTGAATAAGTTGCTTATTTATTTATTTATTTTTTAAAATCCTTGAATTATTATGGGCTTATTCTGTCAGACTCCTGCATATCAAGCTTTAACTGAGCGTGACTTGCCTCTCGTTATCCTAACTATTCTTATAGGAACTGTTTTTACTATGTGAACATTATTATAATGCCTTCACTAAACACAACAGCAGCCATTTTTGGTAGCACTGGATTCCACTATTGGACAGCTCAATAAATAAGGGAAGCAGCAAGAGGCTATCACAGAGCAGAATTTATTGTGATGGGTATTCCAGCTAACTACTTCCTCAAGCAGCATTTTGAACAGCCACAATTTTTACACCTGCCACCAATGTTCCCTCTAAGCTGTGGGGTCTTGTGAGCAAAAATTCCACTTTGTGAGCTACTGGCACTAAAGTTGTGAGTGAGCAATTTGGCTGCTGCATAAATTAGTTTGCTCTGGAGCCATCCCTTCCTGAGCTAAGACAAAAATGTGTGAGCCGGAAGCTAAAAAACTGTGAGCTAGCTCACACTAACTCAGCTTAGAGGGAACACTGCCTGCCACCCTATCTGTGCTCAGTGCTGCAGATACCTTTAAAGAATGCTCATTTTCCCCTCCTACCTATCCTGCACCCTGACCTGGATGGCCCAAGGTGGAGCGATCTCATCAGAGTTCAGCTGTTAAGCAGGTTAGTCGGTGGATGGGAGACACCAAGGAAGAAAAGGGTTGCTGCGCTGAAGTAAGCTATAACAAACCACTTCTGTTTGTCTCTTATATTGAAAACCCTACATAGTCACCAAAAGTCAGCTGCAACTTGATGGCACTTTCCACCACCACCTATCCTGTAGCCTTGCTGTTCATTTCATGCTACCACTCAATTTGAGCATCTTCCCCATTTCCAGAGATATGCAGAGACCGCATATTTGAATGATGTTGAAAAGGAAGCTGTCAAGTTGGATTTAAAATTCAATAATCGTTTATAGTTTCATATCCCTATCACATGAACAGTCAGTTTAGATTTTAATTTTCTTTTTAAAACCATGAAAGTTCTGATCCAGCATGGCTCTTCTTGTGTTCTTATGCCTGCAGGCCTGCCTCTACCTCTTCTATGGGTCCACCATAACCTGTGAAAATTGTGACTGTGAACTGTATATGTATAGACTCTGCACATGCTATTGAGGGCCTTGCCTTAGGTAAGGCTCCTAACTGTATGTTGTGAGTGTTGAATGTTCAGCTACAGTACTCTGTCATCAAATCAAGGTTTTTTGTTTGTTTTCCACTTCATTGTAGAGTGAGAATAAATGTATGACATATCCATATTTTTCTTTCAGTATTGTCAACAAATATAACCTTGGCCTTATTCTCCTGAATAAGTTGCTTATTTATTTATTTATTTTTTAAAATCCTTGAATTATTATGGGCTTATTCTGTCAGACTCCTGCATATCAAGCTTTAACTGAGCGTGACTTGCCTCTCGTTATCCTAACTATTCTTATAGGAACTGTTTTTACTATGTGAACATTATTATAATGCCTTCACTAAACACAACAGCAGCCATTTTTGGTAGCACTGGATTCCACTATTGGACAGCTCAATAAATAAGGGAAGCAGCAAGAGGCTATCACAGAGCAGAATTTATTGTGATGGGTATTCCAGCTAACTACTTCCTCAAGCAGCATTTTGAACAGCCACAATTTTTACACCTGCCACCAATGTTCCCTCTAAGCTGTGGGGTCTTGTGAGCAAAAATTCCACTTTGTGAGCTACTGGCACTAAAGTTGTGAGTGAGCAATTTGGCTGCTGCATAAATTAGTTTGCTCTGGAGCCATCCCTTCCTGAGCTAAGACAAAAATGTGTGAGCCGGAAGCTAAAAAACTGTGAGCTAGCTCACACTAACTCAGCTTAGAGGGAACACTGCCTGCCACCCTATCTGTGCTCAGTGCTGCAGATACCTTTAAAGAATGCTCATTTTCCCCTCCTACCTATCCTGCACCCTGACCTGGATGGCCCAAGGTGGAGCGATCTCATCAGAGTTCAGCTGTTAAGCAGGTTAGTCGGTGGATGGGAGACACCAAGGAAGAAAAGGGTTGCTGCGCTGAAGTAAGCTATAACAAACCACTTCTGTTTGTCTCTTATATTGAAAACCCTACATAGTCACCAAAAGTCAGCTGCAACTTGATGGCACTTTCCACCACCACCTATCCTGTAGCCTTGCTGTTCATTTCATGCTACCACTCAATTTGAGCATCTTCCCCATTTCCAGAGATATGCAGAGACCACATATTTGAATGATGCTGAAAAGGAAGCTGTCAAGTTGGATTTAAAATTCAATAATCGTATATAGTTTCATATCCCTATCACATGAACAGTCAGTTTTGATTTTAATTTTCTTTTTAAAACCATGAAACATTGTGGCAGATAAATATCCCAATATGTGTGTAAATATCATTCTGCTAGCCATTATAGTTATGATGTATGGGATCACACTTTCTGATCAAATTTAGTGATCTGTTAGGAAGGGGGGGAAAGTCGCTGCTGTTCAACAACTATGAAAATAAATGGAACATTTAGGTCACTGCCCATGCAAAATGTGGCTGTAATATGAGGGCATCTCGTAGAGTCATTCAGGATAGTTGCAAAGGAGTCTCATCTATCCAAATTATATACAACCTGTTAGCTAAGGATACCACATGAAATGATGAGTCAGATTTGACTTGGATTGAGGGTGAATAAAGTGTGTCCTAGATTCAAGAAAATCTCCACCTCCAGTATTTGATTAAAATTCCACTTCTTTTATTTTAATGGAAGCATAGTAAGAGTTTAAGCAAGCTATACACTAAGGACAAGCAGTATTCCACTCGCTCAAAACTACAAAATGAATATTTTTGATATATTTATGATGCAGTCCCCATAACACAGGTACACATTTTCAATGTCTATAGTATTTTTTAAAAAATTCAGAATATTTTAATTGCAGTACCAAATTTCCTTCCTAATAATTAAAAACAAACAAACAATGGGTTCCACCCTAAGAAACCACCCTCCAAATGAAGTGGCTTTGCCATTTAAGGAAATAATAGGAGGCTCCTAAGATGGGACGAAGTCATGAGACTTGCTTAGGGGAGTGGTAGGATACAAGCCAGAAAATGAATTTTCTTAATTCATTATGCACTAGCAAAGCCATCATTTCACGTTTACAAATAAAGCTGGCAATGTTAGAAATCTCAACATATGTAGAAATGCCAGAAGCTCTGGTATTGTTAGGTGGGATTGGGTTTGAATGCTTTCTTGGGGGCTGTCCTACCTTGCAGGGGTGGCCTGCAGCAAGTAGTCCCACCAGTTAACACTGTCACCCAAGGGGAACTTGCCTAATTCAAACTACACAGCAGCCTCACTCACAAGAGGCAGAACTGTGCATTATTGAAGAGATTCCCGTTGATCCTTTCTGCACGGTAAACACAGAGACAAGTTCACTGTTGAAGCACAGTCTATTGAGCAACAACGGATTCACAAAGCACTGCAGCAAACCTCCTGTCTCCTCAAGAGGCAAGAGACCAGCAAACCTCCTGTCTCCTCAAGAGGCAAGAAACCAACTCCTGTCCCAAAGTCTACGCTCCTTCTATCCCTTAAGGCAGGAAGGCATCTGCCAGAGAGAAACACACACACACACACACACAGAGAGAGAGAGAGAGAGAGAGAGAGAGAGAGAGAGAGAGAGAGAGAGAGGTATACTTTGTTGGAAATGTATGTGTTTGCAAGGTCTCAGATTCCAGCCATTATAGGGTTAACTTGTTTACCTTTCTATGCTATTGTTTAAACTGACCTGGAAAGGAAACCTGGCAGACAGCCAATGTGGAAAAAGCCCATGAATCTGAGTGTGTTTACAAACAATGATTGGTTACTGTTTTCAGGATCCAGAAGAAGGTGTTTGTCCACCATTGCTTGAGAAGTGTGTGACTATGCTTTGAAAAGTAAGCAGCAGAAATGTAGCTCTTAGATGTTTTGTTTATTTGTAGGTTTCCTGTATACCCTTTACCCTTAGAAATAAAGCTTTTTAAACAGAAAGAAAGTCTCCTCATTCAGTGAAGCAAGATCCATTGACACTCTGAACAATTTAAGCATTTTTTGACTATTTTTCCAACATACTTGTCCAATCAGTACACTCTTGGTGTGCAGGTTTCTCCAAGGCTGGCAGTAGCTCCTCCCCACATGGGGGAGAAGGTTGTCAATGACTGTGCTACTCTAAAGATCTGCTTTTTATGGGGTGTCCGTGCCCAAATGAACATTACATCATCCTGAGCATGCTGAGTATGTGTGGATCTGCATTCCTCCTATGTGTTCATTGTATGTTGCAAGTTTTTGGGGGGACTGGAACAGGGCAGACCTTTCTAGGCTCATCTGAACCTTTTGGCACTGCATGTTCCTCTGGGCGGGCTTCTGGAAGGTCTTACTTTACTGTAAGGAGTAAATTATGTCCAGGCCCAATAAGCCAGTCTCTTGGCTATCTCTTGCTTGACACAGCAAGATAAAATACATTAAGATACTCTTCTTTTCAGAGACAGGCTGACTGTGCTTCTAGGAAAGGCAGAAACTCCTAGATATTTCTGACATGGCTGCACTTCAGACAATAGAAAGGCTAGCTAAGGCTCAGAAATGGCAAGAAAATGGCTCTGAGTTTGAGAAAGGGGGCGCTACACTGCAAAGTTGGTTTTCTTATCTGTCATTATTAGGTACACATTCAGTGCCGCTGGTAATCTGTAGGCATAATGAAAAATCAGAAAGTATACATGTTAAACAGGTACACTTGTGTAACACAGCAGAAACTGTCTACCTAGATCCCTCTCCTAAATTATCTTTCCCAGTAGGAGGGTTGGGGTGATTCAAGGCTTGTTAAGAAATTATAGAATTGTGTCAACAAGAAAACATTCAAGGTATTATAATTTTCAATGTAACATATGTTTATCATAAACCCAACAACTTTTAAACCACCAGTATAACTGAATCATAATTTAGGTGAACACAGCAACATCCGTAGACAGAATATCTGTAGACAGACTGCCCTGCCAAGTAGCACAATGAAAAGAGCAAATCCAAAATGTTAACTTAAAGAAGTGCAGGGCTTCTTCTTTCCTATATACTCTTCAATGGTTTATCCTTCTGCTACTGCTCATGATGCTTTATTTCTCTGGTTTGGCCCTCCAAAGAAATTAGCAGTTTCCCAGATTGCCAACCTCCAGGTGAGTCCTGGAGATTGCCCAGAATTCCAACTCCTCTCCAGATGACAGAGATTGGTTCCCCGGGAGAAAATGGGTGCTGTGGAAGCTGGGCTGTATGGTATTATACCCTAGCAAGGGCCCTTCTCTCCCCAACCCCCTCCCCCAAGTTCCACCCCCAAATCTCCAGGAATTTCCCAACCAAGGGTTGCCAACTCTGTCAATCAGTCCCTAAAATCAATCCTGCTGCAGCCCAGGCTGACTCTAGGGAAAGAGTTTTAGATAATAACTTAACCACTGAACAACTAACAGCTTAATAAGCCCTTTCTTTAGAATATCTCCTAAAAAGAAATTCAAATGTGCAGTTTCTCCTTTGTTGGGCCCATCACATACCTGCAAAGAAATTAGCAGTTCCCTCAGTCATGCTCTGGGTCTTCGCTCTCCCCTGTGGCAGACTGGACTGACTGAAGGGATGGGATTGTTGCAGTTGGTAATACAGGAACAATTTTACTAACCATCCATGCTCTGTGACCTTTTGTTCCCTGAGTCCTAAATTGTAAACTTTTTAACAGAAATAAAATAATATCTTAAAGAGAAAGTGAAATGGGTTACACTTGTAAGGCAGAGGTGAAGGGGAAAGTTTTCTGAAATCCTTAACATTTTTCTTTATTAATATATTTTATTTACAAATTAAATTTCTAGACCATCCTCCCCAGTGCAAACAGGGCTTAGGGTGGTGTACACAACAAAGACAAATTCATAAATTAACACACAATTTAAAAGAATAGGAAAAAAGGCCCTGGCTCTGGTCGAGGACAGCTGGATGTCTTTCAGGCTGGGGATCACCAGTAAGTACTCTGCAGAGTGCAATGCTCTTTGGGGGGGGGGTGTACCAGGAGAGGTGGTTCCAAAGATACATGGGTCCCAGACCATTTAGAGTTTTAACGGTTAATACGAGAACATTGAACCTGATCCAGTACTCCACCTGGAGCCAGTTGGTTGAATATGTGCCATTCATGGGGTTTCAGTAAGAACCCATGCTGCCGCATTCTGGACCAACTGCAGTTTCTGGGTCAGTCTCAAAGGTACCCCTGCATAGAGTGAGTTGCAGTAGTCTAGTCTGGAGGTGACCATTGCATAGATTACAGAAGCTAGGTCAGGACAAGACAGGAAGGGGGGCAGTTGCCTGACCTGGCATAGCTGGAAAAACAGCAGTCTGGCAACATTTGTGATCTGGACCCCCATTGATAGGGAGGCATCCAGAGCCACACCCATGTTCTTGACAGTCAGTGCTGGTATTAGGGGCACACTGTCAAGAGCCAGAAGTTGGCACCCCAATCCTGAATCTCCCTCACTCAGTCACAGAGCTTCCATTTTAGCAGTATTCATTCTCAGCTGGCCCTGTTTCCACCATCCCACCATGGCCTCCAGCCCCTCAGCCAAATTATTTGGGGTGCTATCTGGCCGCCCACCCATCAATAGATACAGCTAGGTGTTATCAGCGTACTGCTAACATCCAAGCCCGAATCTTCAAACTAGCTGGGCGAGGGGGCGCATATAGAGGTTAAACAACATTGGAAAGAGGATTGCCCCCTGAGGGACCCCACACACTAAGCGGTATCTAGTTGACACCTTCTATCCTAGCGCTACCCTCTGCTCCCCCACCTTGGTGAAATGAGGTAAGCCACTTCAAGGCTATCCCATGAACTCTTGTGTCAGTGAGAAAGTGGGTCAACAGGTTGTGACTGACTGCGTTGAATGCTGCTGTAAGGTCTAGCAATAATAGCAGTGCTGACCTGCCTTGGTCCAGCTGTCTGTGAAGATCATCTGTCAGGGTGACAAGCATTGCCTCCATCCTGTGGCTGGGGCAGAAGCTGGACTGGAATTGGTCCAGCACCAATGTGTCTTTCAGGAAATTCCGGAGCTGTTCTGCCACCACTCTTTCAGTTACCTTACCCAGAAACAAATGATTGGAGACTGGGCAGTAATTGGAAGGATCCATAGTATCCAAGGATGGCTTCATTAACAGCAGTGTTACCACAGTCTCTTTTAAACCCTTCAGGCAGACCCCTAAATTTAGGGACAGATTGATCATGTCTACCAGGGGCCCCCATATTCCCTCACCACTGGCTTTTACCAGCCATGAGGGACACGGGTCTAAGAGGCAGGTGGTTGGCCTAGCAGCGCCCAGAATCCTTTCGACATTGGCCTGGGAGAACTGGCTGAAGCTGATAAACACTTATTCTTTTTCACCATTCCCACTCATGTAGTTGAGATACTTCACTTTATCAATATTTTTAATGACTCTGTATTCCTCAGCCTCAGTTCAAAAAGTATTTAACAGTTTAAACAATTGCATAAGCAACACAGAGTATAAAATGTTTCTGTTGCAACAATGAACGTCATTAACCAGACAAAACAAATTACTACTACTACTACTACTACTACTAATTTATTAGATTTATTAATCACCCTATCCCAGCTCGCACCGAGCTCTAGGTGATGTACAAGGTATGATGCCATAAAATATACAAAAACATTAAAATTCAATATATAAATAAAAATTACAATACAGAATAAAAGATCTAAGATGGCAATTATCCTATAATATTATTTATCCCAGTTCCAGACTACCGGCCCCTTTTCTGGGCAGGGGTAAAGGGAGCTCAGAGGGGAAACTAAGGATACCAGCCAGTGAGGTAACCATTGCTGCCCTCAATCAAAAGCCAGGTGGGACATCTCTACCTTGCAGGTCCTGCAGAATTGCATAAGATCCCACAGGCAGAGAGTTCCACCAGGTCAGGTCCAGGACCGAAAAGGCCCTGGCCCAGGTCGAGAACAGCCAGACATCACTAGGGCCAGGAGTCACCAGCAAGTTTGTATTCGAAGAGCACAAGGCTCTCCTGAGAACATACCGGAGGAGACTGTCCTGTAGATATGTTGGTCCCAATATATGAGGACTGCAAATCAAAGCAACTCTTCAGCATATTTTTATTTTTCATACCTAGGGATTGGATGAGATGATTTATGGGGTGGGGAAAGTAGCTACATAGAAGTTTAGCACCAATCTCATGCTGGGAGCCTGAGCTGTTAGCCCAAACCTTTCTTAAAATGCTTGCAGAACTGCATTCTTTGAAATCCATTGACTTAAATGGATTTAGGTGTAACTCTGCTTATGATGGCACTGTTGAAAACCTAATGGTAAACCATTTATTCACATTTCAAGAGTGTTGGGAGTTGTTTTGTGACCTATCTCAGCGTCTAAGGATTAAACTAGTTGAAATGAAGACCAGTGATTTCTTTTCATTATTAGAACTAATATAGTCTCACAGGGCCCTGATTAATATTGTAGAGGACAATTGAAGGGTTCAAGTGATTGTCTATTGATTATCGCTGATTTACAGAAACCTTTGGGAGAAGTTCTCTGGGACTTTCCTGGAGAATTAACAACCTGTTAGCCACTAAGTAAAGTTGTAAATACAGGTGTTTTAAATCAAATTTAATTGACAGCAAATAATGTTTTAATTGGGCCAGGTGCTTTTATATAATCCTTTGAACTAAACTAGTTGAACTAAATGACCATCCCAGCTGTCATAAGTGAAGATTGATGTTCTTGCACCAGCTTTCTTAATTGGGATGAATTCTCAGAGCCCAATGTTAAGATTTATGAGAACCTCTCTGTTTCAAAGAGATGAGGTCAGAAGTTTATTAGCAGCTTTAAAGAAACTTTAAAACTTTCCTTTCAGTTCAAAATGCTGAATGAGTTAGTGGAAATCTTAAAGGAATCTATCAGCAATATCTATATCTATCTATCTATCTATCTATCTATCTATCTATCTATCTATCTATCTATCTATCTATCTATCTTTGCCTCTTTTAACTTATTTTAAAGAGAAAATATTTTGATTGCTTGACAAAGCTTTACTTAAATGAACTGAATAGGTGTAATGCCAGTAATTCTATTTGGAAAGCACCACTGCCAATGTTACTTCAAAGGAAGAGCCTAATTGAGGTGAACCAAAGGACAGGTGTACACTA
>NW_015176010.1:518676-520016 GCF_001447785.1 Gekko japonicus | reverse complement strand
ACATCCTGTGTGTCAAATATGTGATTGATGACTGACCAGACAAAGAAATCTGAACTGAGGTCCTGTCCATACGAGGCCTTTTGGGCCGGGAGCGGGACGGAACGGGGGCGGAGCAAACGGGCGCAATCCCACTGCAACATCTGGGAAGCGTACCGTCTCCGTCCCTGATCCGGCCCTTCCAACGCTGCTCCGCACCAAAAAAGAACCACCTACCGAGGGATTGCCGGCGCGTCCTTGCGCTGGTGCATCCCTGGCTCCTGGCCGAACTGCGCATGTGTGAGCATGCGCAGTTCGCCAGGCTCCCCTCCCCATCGTCGCTTTCTCCCCGGCATCTGATCATGCCGGGTAGCGACGGCGCCCGTGAGATCCCGCCACGCCGTCTCAACTTTGCTGCGGCTCACATTAGCCGCAGTTCGAGCATCCTTTTCCCTGCCGTGTGGCAGGGACCTGAGCTTATCTAAATGATGTCAGTGATGAAGTAAAGTGAGGAGGAGCAAGAAGAGTATATAAACAAGCTACTGGCTGTAACACATTGAACATCTACAAGCTTTATTCAAATAAATTCTTTTGTTACCCTTTACTGCCTGGATAATTGTTTTAACTGTGTGGTTTATTGGCTAGCCACACAAGTCAAAGAATCTTAGCGCCCTCAGGGCATTGGCATCAATCCTTCCTTATATATAAAGCTGAGTTGGCGTGGCTTCCCTCCTATGGGGTGGCAGGATTCCATACACTCCCTCAGCCTTTGGCCCATCAGCTGTCACTCAGGACTACTTGCATGCCATTGGCCGGGTGCTAGGTCTGCTCCTCTTCCCCGCCCACTCCCCCTTCAGCCACTCTGCCCTGTCAGAATTCCTGGCAAATGGCTTTGTCTCTTTGATGAAGACACTTCTGCTTTCCTCCTGTGTGGGACTTAACTTTTCCCTCAGTGGCTGTTGGTAGGTGTAACGAAATGGCAGTTACCTATGTTTGTAAGGTGGCTGCTGGGCTGTTGTCTGTGGTTTTTTGTTTAAAATGTTCCACCATAAGGTTTAATTGAGTTGTAGTTCCAGAGAGGTATCACTCACTGGGTTGAATGGGGCTTCCTCATCTCCTGGACTACAGTTCCCAGTTGTCCCAAGGCAGAAAAGGGTGGGAAAACACGGACTGTCTCAATGCTCGGGTGGCATCAAAATAGACTGCAGCCCATCCAGGGAGGAGGCCGTCTTCGTCCTACAGGAGGTTAGGAAAGGGTCCTGCTGCCTGTGCTTACCAGGCTGTCCAGGCCACAAGCCAGAGACGTGGGGGAACCCTGCTCTCTTGGGCCAGAGAGAGAGAGAGGCTAGAGCATAGAGCCAGAG
>NW_015176010.1:505199-518523 GCF_001447785.1 Gekko japonicus | reverse complement strand
TGGAGCCCGTTTCACCACAGTAGACAACCAAGCTCAGTTCAGACAAAGGAAAGAAACCCTTTGCAGGCCTTTGTAAGGAACTCATTGGGGCCAGTACTGAGTCTAGGGTTGCCATCTCCAGGTAGGGAGATTCCTGGAGATTTTCTGGAAGAGTCTATGGAAGCCAGGGTTTGGGGAGGGGAGAGGCCTCAGCTGAACAGAATGCCATACAGCCCACCTTCCAAAGCAGTTATTTTCTTCGAGGGGGGACTGTTGTTTGGAGTTCAGTTGTGATACCTGGTGATCTTCAGGTTCTACCTGGAGGTTGGCTGCCCTAGGCATAGTGGTCAGTGCTTCAGAGCAGGTTCTGCAAGATCCAGGTTCTTGCTGTAGAAGCTGAGTGGGTGATTTTGGACTGGTCACAAACTTTCAGCTTAAACTACCTCACAGGGTTGTTGTGCAAGTAAAAAGCAGGAGAGAAAAATGATGTAAGCTGCTTTGGTTCCTATTCCAAAGAAAGACTACTTTTCCTCCTGGGGAACCATTGTTGCCAATCTCCAGGTGAGTAGAAAAGATACAAACAGCTATGATGTATTATGCCATAAAAAATCTCCAAAGACTAGAAATTTATCTTTCCAATATTCAGTTTACTGGATGCAATTCAAACGCCATCAACACCAACAGATCATGCATATCATCTCGTTTCATGTATAACTTTGTCAAAGTGAATAGCGTTGAAATACCTATATTCTCTGGTAATATTTGTTAAATGGATTAATATTGTAAGTATGTAATATAACAGTCAGTTGTTTGTACAGCCTTGTGCTATTCTCTTGCTATTACTAATACTAATAATAGAATTATATATTTTTGTAATTAAATAAAGGTATATCAATGCTTTTGTGGCATAACACATCATGGTTGTTTGTATCTTTTCTACTTCCATCCCATGATCTCTCTATTTGGTTTGAAATCTCCAGGTGAGGGCTGGACTTCACTCAGAATTACAACTGCTCTCCAGATGGCAGAGATCAGTTCCCCTGGAGAAAATGGTGGACACTGTGGCAGTCAGGGCTTCAGAACACGGAAGAGGCTGCAGGTGTGTGTGTGGGGGGGAAATGGAAAGCTGAAGAGTGAGGGTGAAATAAAGGTGGGTTGATAATTGGCTGGGAAGGAGACAGGGTTGCCCACTCCAGGTGGGAAATTCCTGGAGATTTGAGGGATGGAACCTGGAGAGGGTGAGGTTTGAGGAGAGGTGGGACCTCAGAAAGGTACAATGCCATAGACTCCACCCTCCCAACCAGCCATTTTCTTCTGGGGAACCACTGTTCCCAATCTCAGGAGAGGGGTGGAAATCACTCAGAATTACAACTGATATCCAGGAGGAAGGGGGGAAGAGATGCAAAGCTGAAATCAGAGGGGCAGATCATGGCAGGTTGATGCTTGGCTGGGAAGGAGATAGGGTTGTCAACTCCAGGTTTGGAAGTTCATGGAGATTTGGGGGATGGTGCCTGGAGAGGGTCAGATTTTTTGGGGGGGTGATACCTCAGACAGGTACAAAGCCATAGACTTCACCCTCCAAACCAGCCATTTCCTCCTGAGTAACAATTACAACAGGGCTGGAGATCACTGAAAATTACCACTGATCTTCAAGTAGCAGAGATCTGTTCCTCTGGAGAAAATGGTAGACCCTGTGTCATTATACCCTGGTGAGGTCACCACAGCACATTGGCACTGAGTGCCCAAGGTCTTGGCACTCTCCCAGAGCCTCTTTCTAGAGCTCGTTGTATTTATTTCCACAATGGACCTTATTCTTAGTATTATATAAAGGAAGGGGAGAGAGCCACCCTTCCACCTCCACTAATTGAAATCAGCCCATAACTACTATTAGAACTTCAATTTCCATCCCATTTACACTGACAATCACAGGCAAAAATGTGCAGAAATAAATGTATACATGCAATACAAGAACGGGATCCTACATTTTGAATTCCTTTTGCACATAGTCCTAGCATTCTTTAATCTTCCCTACAGAAAAGAAGAAGCAGTAAAGCTGACTAAGAATATCTTTTCTAGCAGCGATGTCTCAAAATGTCTCAGTTGTGCAGGTAAGAAAACTCAAAATTTTAACTTGAATAAAGAAGTCATACTGCGTTTTTTTAGAGCTATTAGTAATATAAATAAATATCATTCTGAAATGTTCTGTTTGCTGCACCACTGTGCTCTATGAGCATGTAAATAGTGAATCAATTGTACTGGATTGCCATGAAGAAGCCCATGTTTTCAACATAGTTCCTTTCCCTCCTTCTGGCTCCCATGGAATATACTTGGAAAGTTGTCAGCATTATCTGGACATTCACTAGCATAACTATTCCAGACAACTTCCAAGATCCAGGCCATATGATAAACTCTGCAGCCCAACTAATGCTACAATGTAACTAGGTCCTGCACTGGCACCTACTGGCATTGTATACTGGTACAATTTCAGGGGCAAGAGCAATGCTGGTAAAAAAGCTTTCCTACATCTTATCCATTCTGTGCCAAACGTATTCTTCTTCACCGTCCCATTTGGACTGATTACAGCTGAATCGGGAATGCTGTAAGCATTAGCGCAGGCTTCCCCTTAAGTGATCCCTTCTTCATTCATCTCACTCTCCTAAGGCACACAGAGCTAATCATGTAGAAAAAGTACTTTCTTGTTTCTTATGTGATCTTTGGCCATAGCTTGGCGTAATTCTCTTCTCTAATAGGCAATGAAAAGGAGTTATAGTGCTGCTGGCAAAGAAACTAATGTTAGAATGTCACAAGCTAAATGGATATGTCGTGGAACTTCAAAGGGATGGCGAACATCATTTTAACTAGAGAGGAGTTATTGCTAATCAGAATAGCTGGAACAACCTTTTATTGCAAATTACCAGTTCTGACTAGCATCTACTGAGAAATTTCCTAGCTCATGTCAGACTTATTGTGATGACACACAGCCTACAATTCCATCACTGAAGTCCAGCACAGAGACAGGCAGACTTAAGGCCATTGGCTTGACACATGCTTATCTTTCTGTGGAACTGTGGCCTATGTAATTGATATCCTAACACTGCTAGGTGTTGGGAGGGGGGATGAAAATACATAAATATGGATATTAACCCCTATGTCCCACAAAGTAACTAGATAATCATGATGATGATAGATAGATAGATAGGTAATGATGATAGATAGATACACACACACACACACACAGTGTATATTTAAGAACCTGCATTTTTAAAAGAAAAGGGTATTTTCAACCCCCCTCTGCAAAGTAAGACATGATACAACCTTATCTGAGTTAAAGCAGGTTCTGTTAAATGTATGATCTGTTCCATCACAGATATATCTATAAATTAAGGGTGGGTTGCAACCATGGCAGCCCAATGGCTACCAAAATTAGGCAACTTGAACCTTGCACCAAACTTGGCTAGCATCTTCACTGCCTTTGTTTGTTTGTCTTCACCTACACACTAATTGTGAGGTGCCAAACCATACCTCTCCCCACCCTCTAATATGCCAAACAGACAAATAAGGGTTTGGTTGATATTGCTCAGCACTAAGGGTATTCCCTCCCCACTCCACTATACAACAAATGATGAATGACCTTTCATCTTTTGATACCTGAGATGTGTACCAATTAGCAAATGCTTACTATAGTAAAATAGATACCCATTTTAAGATCGTCCAACTAGTCTTCCAATTGGATTCTACTCAGCACTGTCAACAGCCTCATGTGTCTCATTTTAACAGGGGCTATCACAGTAGCATCCATTGCTTTAAAAGCCATGAATGAACTAAAAGCAATGTGTTATAGCAGCAATAGCTGGAGAAAGAAGACTAAGGCCCTTGTCACATAGCAAAGTTGCCGCGGGAGAGGCACGGATGGTGGGTGGATTATCCAGGCGCGATCACACCCCAACATCTGGGAAGTGGAGCGCACCCGTGGCTTACCGCCGACAATGTGCGTTAAAAAACTAGTACCTCCAAGGCACTAGTAAACGTTTGCCACGGGCTGCCTTCATACCCCCGTGGTGTGATTGCGCCAGTGTGCGGCATTCCCCTCCAGTCCCTCATTTACCCACCGGTGCCGAGGGAAGGACCCATGGTGTGCCGCCAGCGTGTCTGATTGTGCAGTCACGGATCAAACTGCGCCAGGGCAATTAGCCACGTCTCCCCCCTGCGATATCCGGCCCGTGTGGCCGGGGCCTAAAAGTAGCTGCCTTTCATCAGGGCAGATATTTCCACTAGCAAATGCTATGTATATTGACAAGAATCAACTATATCACTGCTCTTCTGGAACCCAGAACAAAGTTTGAGCTCAGTGGCACCTTTAAGAAAAACAAAGTTTTATTCAAGGTATAAGCTTTTATATAAAGAATCTGAAGAAGTCTGCATGCAGACAAAATCTTATACCTTGAATAAAACTTTGTTAGTCTTAAAGGTGCCACTGGACTCAAACTTTGTTCTGCTGCTTCAGACCAACATGGCTACCCCACCTGAAAATCTCTTCTGGTTCCCAATTAGTGGAGTTCCTTTAACTGAACCTGTGCAACACAACTACTGTACCCCTCAACAATGTTTTCTAGAATATTTATGGGTAGTTAGTATCCCTTATTCCATTACAGTAGATGAGAAGATGTGGTTTCAGTTTCAATAATTGGCTTGTTAATGCCCCTGTGAATGCTAGCACCTGTGTGAGCATTTCACAACTATGTTGAATTTAATATCAAATGTACGTTCAGTAGGGAGCTTCAGTCAATTCTAGTTTTCTTATACAGTTACCTATGTGATATATGCATTTTTAAATACATGTATGCCACATTTACGTATTTTAGCATAATGTGACCTGCCAAGGACAGTGAAGCTAAGCTAATCAATGTGCTTCCCGAAATCTATGTGAACTACATACCGTTTAATCAATATATCTATTTCCAAGCCATTATGTAGATGGTATGATCGACAGAGGCACAAGTATAGGTATAGACAGACAAGGGGGATTTTTTTGCAAACCCTAAGGAAGTCTTAGAGTTGCTGACAAATCTGAAATCTGAAAAAAGTACACTGCATGACTAAAATTCCCTAAAACAACAGATATAACACCTATAGATTTAAGAAAAGATTGCCCACTGAACTCTCAATGTATTTTGGGGGCTGCTAGTCAATCAAAATACATTGCCAAGTTTTTTTGTTTCTGTAAGGGGAGCAAGAGCAGACTGGGAGACTGAAACAGCTCTGGAAAAGGTCTTGGTACAACTTACCTGTGATAACCTCTGATAGAGGACTCTCCTGGAACAGACACAGCAGTGATTACCGGAAACTCACTACCCACACAACTTGGTCTGGTATGATGACAGCAGCCTCTGTTCAACGCAGCCCAGCCCAGCCCAGCCAGAACCAGCAATGACCACCATAGAACTCGGACAGCTCGAACCACCACACAGTTAGGCAAAACTTTTCCTGGGAAGAAGCTCTCAGGCAGAGGGAACAAGAGAAAGCTGAAGGTGGGGGGGCATGTGAAGATAGGTTAGCTGGTGGGTGAGAAGGACAGAATGAAGCAGGCCTAGTACCAGCAGCCACCACACCACTTGTTCTGGCCTAGGATTGCTAACTCTAGGTTGAGCTGAGAGAGAGCAGAACTTGAGGAGGGGAAGAACCTCACCATGATATAACACTATAAAGGCCACTCTCCAAACTAGTTATTTCTTCCAAAAGAACTGATTTCTGTCATCTGGAGATCAATTGTAATTCTGAGAGATCTCCAGGCCCCATGTGGAGGTTGGAAACCCTAGCCAGACCCAGTGTAGTGGAGGTGTTCACTGTGCTACTGTGCCTGGAGCAATGCTAGCAGTGACCACTACACAACTGGGAACAGCCCAGCTTTCAGGTGTGACACCCCCCACACAGATAAACCCATGCCCACTAAAACTATTGCGGCAATGGTGGCTGCCCAGTCCTGCACCTCTCCAGTCAGTGGCTTGGTGTGCAAGCAAGAGCAGTCCAATGCTTGCCCCCCCCACCCCCCCCAGCCACAAGTAACAACAGCCAGATGCCAGGACCCCCCCCCCCCGCTGTGCTTACCTGCTCACTCCCTGGCAGGCAGTCATTGCAGCCTTGCTGGTTCTTCCTGCTGCTTCTTGCCTCACCAGGGAGCATGAAACAGCAGGAAGTGCTGGTGAGGCAGTGATGACTGCCCGCTGGGGAGTGAGCAGTTAAGCACAGCTGGGGGGGAGAGGGCCGGAGGGGAGGGGAGCCTGGGAGGGAGGCCAGCCAGAGCTTGCTGCTTGTGTCATGTGACCCCAGGTATCACATGGCACAGCATCATGTGATGTCACTGCATCAGGGGCACTTCCCTCCCCACCCAAGATTTTCTAGTTATAGGGCTCGAAGCTACCATGCATCTCAGCCAGACTTTTCCCAGGGAAAGGATGCCAGGGGTTGGGAAGGAGTAACAGCTAAAGACAGGGGCACAGATAGAGGTAGGTTGGCTTCTGAATGAGAAAAGTAAGCATGGAAGGGAGAGGGGTTTAGGCAGCTGCAAGAGAAGTATAAGAGGAAATAGTGGGGGAGAAGATACAGAGGAAAATGAGATGCCTCCCACAAGTCCTTGCAGTCCCCCAATTGTTTAATTATAATTAGTGCTGGAGAATCAGAGGAATATTATTATCATCATCATCATCATCATCATCATCATCTCTGGAAAACTGTTAATGTTTATTCTAGCATTGCTTATTCGTGATGACAAAAAATGATTTTAAAAGATGTTGAATTTTGGACAGTATGTGACGGCAGAAGGGACCTCAATGGAGGCTGAATCTTGTGAGTGTACACAAAGTGAAGCACACAACGAGCTATTTCAATCTCTAGATGGTACCTGAACAAAAGCAGAACTTTCTCAGTAAATCCCTTTGTCTAAGACATTAAGAAACATGGTGATATGGAACTGGTGGAATATTAATTGTTCTTCACAACTTTATTCCAAGCTATATAATTACCTGGAACAAGGAAATGTCAAGTTGTGTATCAAGTGACATCTGAACAAAACAAAATTTTACTTGCATTAGAATGTAGTTAATAGTTAAATAAAAAATCTAACAGGCAAGGTTTTTTGTTAATCAGAATTAACACATATCCAGACAGCACACGATAGTTGCTGATTTGGGACAGGTGGTGAAAATTATAGATTTTATGGAGCAAGTAAAATGTGCACCACAAGATCAACTGTTTTGATTGAAAAGAATTAGAATCTGAGTTCCATGTTTGTGTTAGATAATTCCTTGTCATTAAATTATAGGTTGTATTATGGGTGGTGAAAGGACAGTGAAGCAAAGCTAATCACTGTGCTTCCAGAAATCTATGTGAACCAGACAACCTATAATTTAATTATAATTACTGCTGGACAATCTAAGTATTATTACTAACTCTGGAAGACTGGTGTATGCTTATAAATATTGACATTAAATTATAATTGTGCAGTATTATAATCATAATAAAACAAAATCAGACTAGAACTACGAATTTTTTACATATAAAATATGAAATGCTGAAATGAAGAACAGTGTGTCATCAAAATAATAGCATTCTGGATACGACGAAGGAAAGGAAATAAATTATTTAAACATGAAAATGGGTCTGAACAAAGGATTTTCTTATATCTTTTATATTTAATGTTTTGTGCATATTTATATCACACCCCTTCAGATATATGTTTGGAGACGCTGTCTATTATATTTTTATTCCATTCTTCCAGGAAGCAGCCCAATGTAGGAGTTTTTCTATACCCTATTTAATCACAACAACTCTGAGGTAGTTTAGAATGAGAAACTGCTCCAAAGTCACCCATGAACATTGTAGATCTATGGCCATGGGGATGAGAAAGTTGGACAGGCACTGAGGATGCCAAGTTGCAGGAAGTCCCAGGTCAGGGTGCAGGGGGCACCTGGCTATGTTGCATGAAATGCCACAGCTCTAAGCTGAGCTTCAGGAGATTAATTCAGAAGGTGACAATTCACCATGTCTGAATGACAAATAACTATACATCTGCATAACCTGACCGAATGGTTGGAAAATCTGTTAACTTATAAAACATTTTTTTGCCTTTTTTAAAATTGATGCAATAGATAAGGAGGTCTGGCTGTCCTCAACTAGGGCCAGGGCATTTTCAGAACCCTCTGCCGAATAACATCAGGGCTCTGTGGAATCTTATGCAATTCCACAGGGCCTATAAGGCAGAGATGTCCCACCAGGCTTTTAGTTGAGGGCAGCAATGGGTGGTTAAGACTGGCATCCTTCCTTTCCTTCCTATGACCCCCACATACCCTTCCCCGCCCTGCCATACGGGTCAGTGGTATGGCCAGCAAAGGGAGATTATTATATTAATATCTTGGATTGGTTTTAAATTATTGATTTACTGTTGGCAAATTCAATTTTATATATTGATTGTATTTTAAATGTTTTATAAGGCTGTAAATCGCCCAGAGCCTGTTTGCAGTATGGGTGATTCATACGTTTAATGAAATAAATAAATAAATATTCTAAAATAAAGAATACTAGTCAAAAATGAAACAAAAACTATTGAAATGAAAACCATCTACTCCTTTTGAGACTTCTACACTATGAATGATATCAAGAACATGAAGTCTGTCATTTGGTCTTCTGTATACTGTGCTTCATGGTGAAGTCCTACATCTGCTTGAGGCAACTCGGCTACTTCCATCACAGCAGCATAAACTTCTTTTGTTTGATATCAAATAGACTTCACATATTCTATGTGACTTTCCCAACAAATGCCACTCAATTATTATCTTTCAGTATTTGCCACTGTTGAACAGAGGAAGAAAGATGCTGGGAAAGATTGAAGGTTAAAGAAGAAGGGGACGGCAAAGGATGAGATGGTTAGACAGTGTTATTGATGTAACAGACATTAAATTAAGCAAGCTTCGGAGGATGACAGAAGACAGGAGGGCCTGGTGTGATGTGGTCCATGGGGTCTCAAAGAGTTGGACTCGACTGTGCAACTGAACAACAACAAAACCTGTTATGCATATTTTCTAACCCTTTGTTGGTCATAAGGGTGATCAGTTCATTCTGAATGGTTTTCCCACAGTAGTGATCATTACACTGTTCTGAAGATATATGTCACAAATGCTCATGCATTACTGCATCATGCTTGCAAAGCAGCTGTATGAAACCTAGAAAATTTCCATTGTTGTCTGTGAAGAGCTCATTTAAAGATCCCCAGAATGCCAAGTTGTGTGTTGCCAGGAATACCATTAACAGCCATTAAGCATTCAAGCACCCCTTCCAATGCTGAATTCCTTGCGTTAAAATCTGCTGCTGTTCTACAGCAATGCATGGATTTAATCTAAATTTGGATTCAGTTTCCATCCACTTGTAGAATGCAGTCAAATGGCTAGATGACTTTTCATGCTGTTTCACAATATCACTTAAGTGTTTCCAGTCACTAGTTCCAGTATTCCCAAGTGTTGCGTTCAGGACAGAGCCTGGTGCTTTTACTCTATCTCGGGTTTCCAAGATGCACAAATACAACAGTAACAAGACAGAATGCAAGAGAACATAAGAGAAGCCAATGTTGGATCAGGCCAATGGCTCACCCAGTCCAACACTCTTCAGTGGCCAAAAATACCAGGTGCCATCAGGAAGTCCACCAGTGGGGCCAGGACACTAGAAGCCTTCCCACTGTTGCCCCCCCAAGCACCAAGAATACAGTGCATCACTCACCCCAGACTGAGAGTTCCTATCTATACCTTGTGGCTAATAGCCACTGATGGACCTCTGCTCTTCTCTGGTGGTCTACTAAATTGTCTGGAGTCAGGGAGCCAAAGGTTCGGACCAAAGGTCAGGGGGGAAAGAGGGTCTGGAGTTCATGGTCCAGAGCTTAGAAGCTAGGGCAGGATGAGGGGTCTGGATTTCTAGCAGAAAAAGCAAGCACAGGTTAAACAGGTAGCACTCTGTTCACTGAGTAGGTCACCTCACAGAGAGGATGGCAAACAAAGTTGCTTCCACACCAAGCCTTATTCAGCGTGTTCCTTTTAACGGATCCTTTGGCTGACTTATATACAGCGCCCAGGTGTCACTTCTTCCTGTTGGATTCCTCATCCTCCACATGTAGGTCCTTGCTGCTTTCTATCAGCATCTCAAGTCTACTCCTGAAAACACTCTGCTCCAGGAGCCAAGAATAATTGCTGCTGTGCCATAAAGCAAGCATTTTGTCTTCTCTCCGAAGCTGTCAAGTGTTCCCTCCTTCTTCTAACTCCACTGGTTCAGGAGAACCCGGTGGAGACTGAGAGTCTGGCCTCTGCATCTTTTCTGTCATCTCCTGCCAGAATGAGAAACATAGCTGCAGTTGGGAAGTGTTCTCACTTCCTGATGCTTCCCCCATTGGATCTGTTTCTTGACCCAGCTGCTCAGGTGGGTAGTCCACCAGTGTAAGGCTCAAGTCCTCTGATTATTCCTCCAAAGAGGAGGTGACAGCTGGGTGGCCCATGACACCAACTGAAGAACTGACAGTAGTACCTCCTAGAAATATTTTGCAGCAAAAGCAAAAAAGCTTGTTGGTACTTTTTAGAATATACATACCAGCACTTTTTCTACTTCTGACCATTCTCTAAAACTCTTTCAGGAAAAGTTATTGAGAAATGACGTTTGTTCTGATCTACAGGAAAAGCCATATCCTCAATTTCACTTAGCCCTTTGGAAACAATTACCTTTGGAAACATCTACCACTATAAATTCAGGCTACATTACCCCTGACAACAATGCAGGATCAGCAGTGTAATTGCAGGATCAGCAGTGTATTGCAAGCAGTGTAATCCTTATCAAGTCTACTCAGAATCATACTGAAGATGTGGTCAGTGGAGCTTACTCCTAGGAAAATGTTCTTAGGATTGCATTGTAAGTGTGGTCTGATGGGGTTCCTTCTGTAGCATTATTCCACTTGGCCTCTAATCAGTGGCTGACCTGTTACCATCTTCCAAATGGATGGAAATTGGAACATTTCCACTGTCTTATTTGAGCACCTCCACATTCACATTACCACTGCATGGAGAACACACTGCTTCAGCCAGCTGAAAGGACTCATGCATACTACCTGCATTTTTTTTTTGCAACTGGACCTGTAGCTGCCCTTTGTGTTTTCTGTTCTGAGCCCCAGGCAGCTTTTTAGAAGGCATTTGGACAAATACAGCTGTTGCATGTGGTTACTTCAGTTCTATATATTTGGCCAATTGTTATTTTCAGAGTTCAAAAAAACAGGGCAATAAAATTTCATGGGCATTTAAGCAAACAAAGATACATAACTCGCTCACACAGTTCTGCAGGCAGATTAAAAGGGTAGGGATAGAACTGGAGCTCTAAAAATGAGCCTGAAAAAAAGAGGCATGAGAAGTTCAGGGCCTCAGAAATGTCTGTGAAAGAAAATTAACAAATTCTACCTCTTAAACTGAGGGGCCTTCAAGAATGTCCTTGATGCTGCTAATTTTATGCTTTAATACCATTAGCCTACATCACCTGACATGCCTCTTTCTTCATCCTGCCCTAGAAATGAAAGTGCTCTTCCATTGGGAAGTACGGGTGCTAATTCTGACCGAAGCTATTCCTATATTTTTTTCTAACCTAATGTAAGGTTGGAAATTTCTGTAGTGTAATAGTGTTTAATTTTCCAGAAGGACTGCTTTTAGTCATCTCTTGGAGATTCCGGACCCATTCTAGGGGGTTGGCAACTCTACTGTTAAGAGTGATGCTGCTTTTTTAAAAGAGAGATGGAGGAGAAGACCTGGGTAGAGGGGGAAAGAATGAAAAAGGTACAGCCTGGGAAGCTTCACTGGGATCCCAAAACTGAAGCAGGAAAAGAGTACTAAAAGAAATGCAGCACAGGGCAGGTAGCTTGTTCTGAGTCTTTATCACAGACACTGGTGGGAAAGCCGGAGAGGCCTGTTACAGTGCTAGATTTTGCAACATTGCACAAGCCACACAACTTGGCAATATTGTAAAACTGACCTGGGGAGGGGGGCACCAAAGACACTCTTTGCCCCAGGTTATTTATTCTGGGAAGACAATAAACAGATGTAATTTTGGTGATCACTGTCACAGAAAATCTCAATTTCTTGGAATTCTCTTTTCCATTGCAGTTTTAATGTGGGAATAATTTTAGGGGAGAATTGGCCATCCAACACATCTTATTTTGAGCACCTGTCTAGGTAACAATTATTTCACAAAAATGCACTGTTTGTGCTAAGTTATTCTTTATTCACTGAAAAAGAGAAATCCCATTGTCTTAGTGATTTTTTCACTCTTAGTTAAAGGGGGGATGAATAGGTGGGCCATAGCTCCCCCATGACTATATCTCCTGTTGGTAGGTTAACTGTACTTATTGTGCAACCAAATATTAGTCCTATGCAAATGGTAATTTTCTACCCAAAGGAGAGGAGAATTATGTTTGTACCAGCCACCTACCTCAAGCATCTGACGTCCATGCTTTGGCTTTCATGTTAACATACATCAGACATGGAGCAAGCATTGCAGGAAAGTAGAAAAGCAAGACTCAATACAGTCAGCAACCACTAGGAAATAACTATTGTACCAGCAAAGGTCAGGTTTCAGTTGAAGCATTTATACACTTTTAATCAAATCAGCTTTGTTATGTGTTCAACTGACCTTTTTCAATAATTCAATACATTAATTCAAACACATTATAATGTTTGGTTAACTGAACTCTTTCAACAAACATACAGCATCTATTCCCAATAGCTATATTAAAAGCCAGTTTGGTGTAGTGGTTAAGTGCGCAGACTCTAATCTGGGAGAACCGGGTTTGATTCCCCAGTCCTCCGCTTGCACCTGGCTGGATGACCTTGGGCAAGCCATAGTTCTGATAAGAGCTGTTCTTGAAAAAGAACAGGGTGTCTGTTGTGGGGAGGGGGAGGGAAAGGAGTTTGTAAGCTGCTCTGAGACTCCTTTGGGTAGTGAAGGGCGGGGTATAAATCCAATCTCCTCCTCCTCCTCCTCTTCTTCTTTCTTCTTCTTTCTTCTTCTTCTTCTTCTTCTTCTTCTTCTTCTTCTTCTTCTTCTTCAACAAACAAAACAATTCTTGAAATACTAGGGCTGCCAGGACCAGATTGGGAAACACCTGGAAATTTGGGGATGGAGCCTGGGGAGGACAAGGACCTCAGTGGGGTACAGTGCCACAGAGTTCACCCTCCAAAGCAGCCCTTTTCTCCTGGGGAATTTATCTCTGTAGTCTGGAGATGAGCTGTAATTCCAGAGGATCCCCAAGACCCACCTGGAGGCTGGCATCCCTAAT
>NW_015176010.1:504604-504804 GCF_001447785.1 Gekko japonicus | reverse complement strand
AATTGTCTGGAATAACTTTCTGCACAGGCTCACTGCCTTCCTCGGTAACCAAAAACTGACTGTGGGGTTCTGGAGGGGTGAGGATGTCACTCAGTAATAGAGTAACTGCTTGGCATGCAAAAGGTCCCAGTTTCAATCCCAACATCTCCACTTAAGGACCATCCATTAGGTGATGTGAAAGACCTCTGCCTGAGACCCTA
>NW_015176010.1:484075-501235 GCF_001447785.1 Gekko japonicus | reverse complement strand
TCTTTCTTTTGCTTTTTGGTGCCCCAAAAGATCAAGTGGAGTATCTGTTCTTATCAGCAGTGGATAGCTGAATGAAAGTGTCAACCCAGTGTGCTGCAGCAGTGAAAAAGGCAAACTCTACGTTAGGGATTATTAGGAAAAGGATTGAGAATAAAACAGTTAATATTATAATGTCCCTGTATAGATCCATGACACAATCTCATTTGGAACACCATGAATATTTCTGGCCACAGTATCTCAAAAAAGGACGCTACAGAGCTGAAAAAAGTAGAGGTGGGCAACCAAAATTTTTAGGGGGTTGGAGCACCTTCCGTAAGAGGAAAGCCTGAAGGGTCTGTGACTTTTCAGTTTAGAAAAGAGATGACTAAGGTGGGACATGGTAGAGGTATATAAATGGGGTAGAGAGAGTTGACAAAGAGACAAATACTAGAACTTGAGGACATCCAATGAAGCTGATGGGCACTAGATTCAAGACAGACAAAAAGCAATAGTACTCTACACAGAGAATGGTTAAAATGTGGAATTTGATGCCAGAGGATGTTGTGATGGCTACAGAAATAAACAGCTTTAAAGGGGGATTAGATAGATTTATGGATGATAAAACTATCAATGGCTACTAGCCATGGTAATGGAGGGGGTCCTCCACATTCAGAGGCACTAAACCTCCGAATCATAGACCCAGGATACAACATCAGGGGAAGGCCTCAGCTTCTATGTTGGCCCTCCAGAGGAACTGGTTGGCCACTGTGTAATACAGGATGCTGGATTAGATGGACCATTGGTCTGATCTAACAGGGCTCTTCTTATGTTCTTAATGAAAAAGGCCTAAAAGGAAGTCAACAATTCTTTCAATTTTTGTCCTACTCTGCCTCTTCCTGAACCCTGTACCCTGGAGTCACCAGAAACAGCCTGTACCAGCCGTACAAAGGATTGGATCTATGGGCTGACCACTAGGATAGACCACTGAAAGTTGGCTGCCATCATCTAATAATCTGATGATATTAATTTATAAGTATTATTTAATGTCTAGCACCTTTTAATGTTGGAGTGTTTTATATGATTTTAGGATTGTTTAAATTGCTTACTTGTGCATTTTTATTCTTTAACATAAACTGCCCTGAGCCGGCTTCAGCTGGGAGGGTGGGGTATAAATCTGATAAATAAATAAATAAGTAATTCCCAATAGTTTCTTTATTACACTGTAGAGTTCATCTGTGTTCATGTTCTGTGCTTTTTAAATAACTGTTTAAGAACCTTCTCGTCTGTGTGGCTGCTCTTTAGCAGATACATGGAACTGTTATATGCCACTGACTTGCTTGGTGCGAAAGTGGATCCAGCTACCTAACAGAAGATTTTATAAAAAGTAGCTAAAATTAGTTAGATCTTTACTAATTTCTAATCATTACCAATAGGAAGAATTCCCCTAGTCCTATTTTTCTTTTTCTTACAAGCACATGAACACATGAAGCTGCCTTACACTGAATCAGTCTCTTGGTCTATCAAAGTCAGTAATGTCTACTCAGAATGACTGTGATTCTCCAGGGTCTCAGGCTGAGGTCTTGCACATCACCTCCTACCTGATATTTTTAACTGGAGATGTCAGGGATTGAACCTGGGACCTTCTGCATATCAAACAGATGCTCCACCACTCAGCCACAGCCTCTCCCCAATGTGGGCTGCAATATTAAACCTGGGCTGTAATAATAAAATATCCAAATTGGTTCATGTTCAGTGTTATAAATTTTATGACTTTAACCTTTTCAGCGTTCCATATTTTGACTGCACTGCCATTCCACTTTCCTCATTGTGTACAGTATCATAGCACTGCAAGAAGAATTGGATTGTCCAGCAAGGAAATTCCAAATATTAAAGATCAAACTCAAAAGGTCAAAAATTTCATGATAATTTTCTTGCTAGGTATAATTAAAGAGCTATTAAAATTTGTGGAACTAATTTTCTTTGATGAGGCGTGTATGAAGAGAAAAAAGAATCATGTAATTCCACATCATATAATAATGAAGAATTACATTAAGTGCATACCTAATGAAGCAATAGTGTGATAGAGTTTCTGGAGAGCCTTAGCAGAAACTTAAAAGAGGTAAATTCTATGTTAACTTGACAGTAAAGGTATAATTGCAAACAGGTACAGAAACTAAAGGCTCGTTTCAATGATCTGGTTATATTTCTCCTATGGAAAGCAATGTAAAGGATAGGCTGCTATAGCTGGTATTTTTAAAATGTGAATGTTCCTAGAAAAAAAAATTATGTACACACTAGGTGTAAGGCCCATCATGGAAATAAATACAATGAGCTCTAGAAAGAGGCAACAATATTTCTCCAGGAGTAAATGGATAGTTTGGAGGGTGGAGTCTATGGCATTGTACCTGTCTGAGATCCCACCCCTCTTCAAACCCCACCCTCTCCAGGCTCCACCCCTCAAATCTCCAGGAATTTCCCAACCTGGAAGTGGCAACCCTGTCTCCTTTCCAGCCAGCCATCAACCCACCTTCATCTGCCCTTCTGACTTCAGCTTTCTATCTCTTCCCCCCTCCCTGCAGCCTCTACCTAGGAAAAGTACTGTCTTTCTCCACAGTGGGGACCCATTCTTCTCTTCTCCTTTTGATCTGCACAACAATTCTGTGAGACAGGTTAGGCTGAAAGTCTGTGAGTGGTCTGAAACCAGCTTCCACAGGAAGAGTGTGGGTCTGGCAGGCCATGCTCTGAAGTGCTAACTGCTACATCACACTGGCTGTCATAGGGAAGGGGGGACCTCAGTGGGGCATAATGACACAGAGTCCACCATTTTCTCCAGGGGAACTGATCTCTGTCATCTGGAAAGCAGCTGTAATTCTGAGTGGTTTCCAGCCCTCACATGGAGATTGGCAGCAGTGGTTCACCAGGAGAAAATAACTGCTTTGGAGGGTGCACTCTATGGCATTTTATTTAGCTGAGGCCTCTTCCCTCCCCAAACTCTGGCTTGCATAGAGTCCACCATAAAATATCCAGGAATTTCCCAACCTGGAGCTGGCAACCCTAATCAGTACTGGCCCCAATGAATTCCCCACAATGGCCAAAGTCGGCCTGGAAAGGGCCCCCTGCCTTTGTCTTTATACTGACAGAACCAAGCTTGGTTGCCTAGCAACAGCCACTAAAGGAAAAGTTATCCCCACAGCAGGGGGAGAAGAGAATGGTTTGACAGCTGGTGGCCCACCTCAGTAGCCAGCCAGCTGCAGAGGAGCCAAGCAGGAGAAGCGTCTTTATCAGGAGAAACACCCATTTTGGCAGTTTATTCTGTCAGGGAAGAGTGTCCGGGCTGGCATTGGGTGGGGGAGAAGAACGGACCCAGCACCCAACTAATGGCATGCAAGTACTCTTGAGTGCAGTTGATGGGCCAATGGCTGATGGAGCACACAGTACAGCCAATGGGAGAGCTGGAAAGGGTATAACTAAAAACAAGTAAATAACTTTTTTGTTTGTTTGTTTTACTTTAGGAAACAGCTGCAACTGAATCTTTAGGAGAAATTTCAAGTCATCAGTGGAAATTTTTACCTCTGGAGACTGCAGAATATTTTAATTGAAAGTAGAATCAGCGTATCTCAGACATGCTTTAGTTACAATCAGTGGGGGTTTTTTTGTTTACAAAAAAAGGTTCTGGTACTCATATGTAAGTCTCTGTCAGGACTTGGGAGAGCCTCCTCTCAAAAGATGCTGGTGCTCAATACCAGTGAGTACCATCACACACACAAACAAAGCCCAGCCAGTTTGGTGTAGTGATTAAGTGTGCGGACTCTAATCTGGGAGAACCAGGTTTGATTCCCCACTCCTCCACTTGCACCTGCTAATCTGACCTTGGGTCAGTCACAATCTCTGGCACAGCTGTTCCTGAAAGAGCACTTTGTGTCAGAGTTCTCTCAGCCCCACCCACCTCACAGGGTGTCTGTTGTGGGGAGGGGAAGGGAAAGGAGTTTGTAAGCCACTCTGAGACTCCAAGTGAAGGGCGGGGTATAAATCCAATCTCTTCTTCTCCTCCTCTTCTTCTTCTTCTTCATATTATCTTATCAGATGCCTACCTTGTATCTCTCAAATCTGTGGCTTGGTGTAGATATGATGTTGCCTATGTTGGAATTACTTCCAGTAGTTTAGCAGAGTGTTCAAGGCTTACAATGTAGCAGAGCTCATCTGGTCATTGTGTGTATTGCCCCAGAACAAAATTACATGGATCCTTTTTATCTAAGCCACACTTAAAAGTGTTCTCACTGTTGTATATTTAGGTACTGGTGAAAAAGTTTCATCATAGTCATCATCACATTTCTGTGAGTAAATTACTTCATAGTCATCATCACATTTCTGTGAGTATCCTTCAGCTACTAGTCTGGCTTTGTACAGTTGGATCTCACCTTCTGCATCGTGTTTCAGTTTAAAAACCCATTTGCAACTCATAGCTTGCCTCTTCAGAGGTAGCTCTATAAGTGTCCATGTGTTGCTCTTGTATAGAGATTCAAGTTCCTCTCATGCTTCTTGCTTCCATTTCTGTGCCTCTTGTGGTGGAAGCTGGGATATTTCTTCACATGATTCAGGTTCTGGTACTTCCACAGTTCTTGCACGGTTGTCAGAATCGGGCTCTGCTGATTGTCATGTTGACTAATGTTTTCTTTTGTTTCTGTCTTTGTAGTTTGCTTTCGTTTTTTGACCATTTGGTCTCAACCCTTGCCAGCCCTCTCTGCCATAAAGATTCCAAGGGATGGGGGGGAGGAGAGTAGGTGCAAATGCCATATATCTGTATGTGTGTATGTGGGTGTCAGGTTAGCTTTGCTTGTAATGACTTTCCCATGAGAATGAGCCCCAAGAGACTCTCATCCTTGAAGAAACATCTGTTGCTAGATAATAAACTTTGTAGTGCGGGGTAGTATGCAGGGGGAGTGAAAGAGGGTAGGGGAGTGAATGCCCGCTGCATGACCATTGCATTATGGGACATTGATCTATTACCTATACAATGCCTAACCCTTGATCTATTCCTTAGTCTGAACAAGAGATCTCTCTTGTGCACATCTAAATCTCTGTTTCTCATAAAGTTTTCATGAAAAGACTATTAGGCTGAGAGTGGATTGACTCAAGGGTCTGACAACGGTAGGAAGTCACTTGTCTGGAATACCTCTGTTTGAGTGCATTGATTACCTCAGTTAACCCTCTGTGGTCTCTCCTTCTTGGTCAGGCACATCTGATGGAGTATTGTAGGTTTCTCCATCAAGTAGAATTGCATCAGGATCCATTTTCTCTTCCTTCTTAGGACTTTTCACATCCAGATTCATGATATGGCTGTTCATTTCAGCACAGGCCTCCTCTGAAGGTAGAGCTTTCTTATTTTCATCGAAGTAAACTGCTCTTCTGATAGTAATCTTGTTGGTAAGCTAGTCTAGAATTCTGTAGCCTTTGCATTTAGGTGAATATCCTACCATTATGTCTTCTGCATCCCAAACACACTTCGACCTTTTCTCTTTTGGGATGCATCCATAAGCCTTGCTTCCAAACACACGTAGGTGCTGCATATTAGGCTTATACCCATGCCAAAGTTCATATGGTGTAGAGTCTATTGCTTTTGTGGGCAGCCTGTTTTGTATGTATGTTGCTGTCATTTTGCATTTTCCACAGAATTTGTCTGGAAGGACTGCATTGTTAAGCATGCACCTTACCATGTCCAGTAGACTTCTGTTCTTCTTCTCTGTAACACCATTCTGTTGAGGTGTATAAGGAATTGTTGTCTGGTATTTGATAGCTTCTTCACTCAGGAACTGCTGTGTTGCACTCATCATGTATTCACCTCCATTATCTTACCACAGCATCTGTGGTTTTCTTCCAAATTTGTTGCACACAAGCGCCACGTAGTCTCTCAGTTTCTCCAGTATCTGCGATTCTTCACTAAGCTAAAACACAACTGTATATTTGGTATAGTCAACAATGAGAGTCAGAAAGTATTTGTAATTACCTATTGATGGCATAAGCAATGGGCCACAAATGTTGCTGTGTATCAGCTCCAGAGATCTCTCTGCTTTGGAAAAGCCTAGTTAACTGCCTTTGACAGAATACAGCAATCACTATTATTGTTGTTGTTATTGTTGTTATTATTATTGTTGTTGTTGTTGTTAACATTGCAGTCAGTAAGATTACACCCATTATTCAAACCTTTCTCTCCCCCCCCCCATGTCCTGAATTGACTTATAGTTCTCATGGCCTAACCTTCTGTGTCATAAATTCAGAAAGCTTTAATGAGCACATTATTTTGCAAAGTTTACTTCTTGTTCTAGCATAGCATCACATGATTCAGTCAGGTTTACTTCAGCTGCAGTCATACTGGTGGCTTGGCACGGTATGGTGGCACCTCAAATTGTACCAGTTCAAAGTGCAGCAGAGCATTCCATTTAGACAACACACCCTGTGGCGGGTTACCCACATGGCTGTCCTGTGGGGGCATCCACATTAGTGTTGCACTTCAATCATGGGACAAAGCTGTAAGGGTGGTTTTATTTAAATGCACATGCACATATGGGCAGCAGCTAAAACAAAACCGTCGCAGAAATGTGTCTGCAAATTCAGACATCCCTTCTGGGTTCATTTCACTGCAGGAGGGAACCCTGAATACTCTTTTAATACCAGACTTTCCCCAGTATCTGTTTATTCCACTTCCATTGCAGAACAGCATGGGCTGCTGACAACTGCACCACAGGAGGCAGATGTTCTCATCTAGAGGGCCCATTTATTCTGCTCAGGTATTGCTACTATAGCACCACAAACTGCATGTGTGACTGCAGCCTCTATCAGTAACAGCCACAGTATCTTCTTTTAAATTGTAAAGTCCCTTGCATTTTGTCCCCGTAATATAGAGTTCTGCATTTCGTAAAACAGTACAATGTCCATCTTTAATATGCAGTTCAAAACCTTATTCATTCAATTGGCAAGGACAGTAAATTACTGGTAAACTCAGGAATATATAGAAAATCTTTAACTAGAGTTTTTTGGCATTTTGCAATACAACCCACCAGATCCCTTCTGAAAAGCTGTCATTTGTATAGAAAATCTTTAACTAGAGTGGCATTTTGCAATACAGCACACCAGATCCCTTCTGAAAAGCTGTCATTTTTGTCCCATTTCCCAGGTAGACTGATTCTCTTGGAATATTCTGCAATTCAATGAAAAAGTCTATCTTCTAGCAAATGTTCACAGAAGCACCAGAATCCAAAATGAAATTAATTGATTCTTGAACTAAAGAAACAGTAAAATTTTGATATTGATATTGAGACTTCCAAGAGATTAAAGCCCCTCTAATCTCTGCCTCAGGACTTATTGTTTGGGCAGCTCACCATCTTGTGGCTTGTTACAACAGAAACATTGAATGCTAAAAGAATGAGAAGCATCAGATTTCTCTGCACTGGTGCTGCCATAAACATCTAGTTCATGTTCTCTCATTGATGTTGCCCTGGTGCAAATAAGCCCTAGTGTGAAAAATGATCTGGTCCTCTTAGTTGTGTATCCCTAGCAACTGAGTCTCACCTTTTGTTCTGGTAACTAGGGGCTAATTGCTGATGTCTCATGGAAACCTTATGGGTGAATTCCTCTGTGAGAAAAGTATTGTCTCTATTTTTACTCAGAGTTCTGCATCTATCAACTTCTCTTAAGATCTCAGTGGCAGTTTTGTTGAAGGTCATTACAGTTTGCATTTGTAAGTTATTAATGACATGTACATATCTTGGGGGGACAATTAAGAAAAGGGTATTAATTTTGCATTCTTTGCCCAATCCAACCCCCACATTTTCCAACTCTGCAAATAAGTCAGTAAGTTTGCTAACGTGCAAACAAAAACATTGTCCATCCTGATATCTTGCTCCCACAAACCTTTGATGCAGGCAACAGGTAAACGCCTAGCCCTTTGACTGATGGGATGACTCTTAAGTGGAATACATTTGTTTAGCTGTGGGCATTTGATCAAATCTGTGATAAGTACGAATTTCTTCCTGAAGACATGCACTTTGAGGTCATTCTCTTCCCCCTCTTGCTCCGTTGCAGCATCTGTCCCAGCTGGGGGGCGGTGTCTGTCAATAATGTATTTTTCTAGTTTCTCAACTTTCAGAGCTATCTTCAATCTCGTGCTCCAGGATGAAAAGTTCTCAGACATCAGGAGCACTAAACACAGCTTCCCATCCACATAAAGCAATAGCTCACCCATCTTGCATTTTTTATTCTTGCTCTAGTACTTAAGGAAGCATTTAAAGCACACACACACTTCTTTCTCTCAGTTAAACTGCAGCAGCAGATCTGTTCCTTAGTAGAGATTGTTGAAGCCAGTTTTAATTCCTTGGTTGGTGTGCTGGCTCACTTTGGGCCCATAACCTGTTGGAATTACTTCCAGTAGTTTAGCAGAGTGCTCAAGGCTTACAACACAGAGAACTCATTTGGTCAGTGTGTGTGCTGTCCGAGAACAAAGTTACATGGAGACTTTTTATCTTTGTAAAACTAACAAGAGGTATTTATTATATGGAACTGCATTCTAGACAGGAAAGTGAAGATATAAATTCTCTAATCTAGTCTAACTAGCTAGATGGATGGAGATGCAGGAGCCATGTCCTGCTCTCATTGTGCCAAGATGGAAAGTCTAGCACATTGTGTGAGGAGAGTGTGACTGGAAGGAAGGAAACATTCCCTATGTGTAGCAATCTACACATCAAAGGGATAGTATCACAGAGAGAAGGAAAGGATGTTTATTGTCCTAGCATGTCTATCTCTCTGACTTTCTTGTAGTCTTCCTCTGTAGTCTGAGGCTAAGAGACAGTGCAAAGTCCTTCACTTCCAGCAGCCTAATCTCAGTTGATGTGCTGTTATTTATTTATTTATTTATTCATTACTTTCAATTTATATCCCACCTTGCTGTGATGCCGGAAGATCACTGAATCGGAAATTTGCTTGTTACATCATATAGTACGCCATCTTAATTAATGAAGGAATGATTATTACTGTGAGCACTTTGATTATTTGATTGTTTTAAAATGTTTTAAATATTTTATGTGAATTTTAAGGTACTTTGTACTGATTAATGTAAGCTGCCCTGAGCTTGTTCACAGGGAGAGTGGGATACAAATGGAACTAATAAATAAATAAACAAGGACGCCAGACTCGCTACCACCAGGGCCAGGGCCTTCTCAGTGGCAGCTCCATACTGGTGGGATGAGCTCCTGGAAGATATAAGGGCCTTGCGGGACCTTGCACAGTTCCACAGGGCCTGCAAGACGGAGTTATTCCACCAGGCTTTCAACTAGGAGCCGTCCCCACTATCACCACCAACTCTCGGCTGCAATGGCCAGCCTGTGGGAAGAACATTGAGAAACTGAAAAACTTATAAAAAGTATGTCGTCTTGTACAATTAGCGAAACATCTACAGCACTTATTACTTGTTACTATTATTATTGAAATTGAATTGTTTTATGCTGATTTTATCAGATTTTAATCGCTATCTATATATTATTCAATATGTTTTAATAAATGTAAGCTGCCCTGAACCTGCTTTGTGGGGAGGGCGGGGTATAAGCTGGATAATAATAATAAAATAAATAAAATAATAAAATATTCCCCAAACTGGAGTTCCCTCAAATGAATGTATCCCTCCTATTGTTAACTGGTAGAAATTATATGAGATCTGGTTGTTTAACATGCTTGGGTGGCTTTGAAACATACTGGTACATACCAGCATTTTCTGATATTTACCACTGATCTGCTAAATTTTAAAGAATGCCTGGTGATTACATTTATATCTTCATGTCAAATGTACTGCAGAAATGCTGGGCAAGCAGCATCCCTGTTGTGAGCAACCTGACTTCAATTCAAATCACTGCAGTTGATGGGGAAATGGAGGGACACGCAATGATTTGGTTAGGATTCCCATACTTTATGGAGGAAAGAAAGGAAACTGGTTAGAGGCTGCCATTTTTGCCAGCATCCTTTGTCATGTCAACATGGAGTTTCTCGCGTTACTGTGATTCTGTCACAAACTTATGCATATTTTGCAATTGCTGAAGTTTTACATCAATAATATAACAGGCATAGAATATTAATTTGATTTCCCCCCCTTCCTCACTAGAATATTCCTTTTTTAATGCTGAAAAATGTAAACTTTCTTTGAGATGTTTTGCTGTCTGAATTTATTACTATGAATGCAAATCCAGAGGCCCAGTAGAATGGTAAACAAGTAACAGCAGGCTATATACCAGAGCAGCTGCGGGTCTGTTTCAGATTGTCTCTTCATAAACTACATGACTGTAAGAAAATGAGAGAAATTATTATTTCATTCTTAGTTACAAGCCGTGCTTGACAAAACAGGGAATATGCTAATAAGGAAATGTTTAATTTGAAGTGACATTTATGCACTTCAGTGTTTACCAAATTTTCACAACTTTCTCATGTCTTAACACTGTCTTAACACTGCAGCTTGACAAACTCAAATATAAAAGAGGAAACAAATGAGACTATCACAACTGATTTGTCTTTTCTGGTCCAAAATTATTCCTTATTTTTTAAAAAATTCAGACTAGATTCATATCCCAACATAAGAGCATAATCCATAGACTTGTGCTCATCCACTTCTGTCTATAAAGAAGTAATGTCTGAGAGGAACAACTCCACAACTACCACCCATTGAAATGAGTAGGCAGTAAACAAGAACACATCTGTGCTCTTGTGCACCTTCATACACTTCTGTGAATCTTATCTAGGAAGGATTTTCTGTAATTAAATCCCAAATCTAAAAGAGAAATGTCCAAATAGGACTAACAGATTCTTTTTTTATTCACACTGCAATTTCTGATCAAGTTTAAGAAAATTAGGATTAACAGATTTGCTTATCTGATTTAAGATATCAGCATTTACAGTAAAACAATTGCTTGGATTTTACCAGTATTTAGTAAAATTAAGTCTACCAGCATCTAGTCTACATTAATGTAGCCATATCACAATAGAGGAAACAAAAACAAAATTAGTTACTTTCATGTTTTGGCTGTATGTGATAGTGTGCTATATGCTATGATAATAATTAAAAATATATATCATATGACATTGTGTGTAGAATAGCTAGGAGAGCCTAAGGTTGTTTGGCAGCCAGAAGTGCTAGCTCTTTAGTGTTATTCACCCCTAGGTGACAAGCTAGACTTGTTTTTAAGGCAAGAGACATTTTAGAGGTGGTTTGTCATTGTCTGCCTCTGCTTCAGACCCTGGTATTCCTTGGAGGTCGCCCTTCCAAATACTAGCTTAGCGTCCTAGATCTGACAGGATCGGGCTAACCTGGGTTCTCCCGGTCAGGGCAATATGCAGTAATAACACAGAGATACACTGACAGTATGCAAGTATATACAGTGCTATCCTAAGCATTATACTTTTTCTAAACCCATTGATTTCCATGGACTCTGCTTAAAGTGGTACTGATGGTATAGCATTACCTTGCCCAGCAGTTAATGATATTTGGACTATAAGTGGGCATGTAATTGTCTCAAAAAGGAACCACAGGATTCTTCTTGTGGATCAAGCCCACAACACAGTATTGTGGAAGAGGAAATATAAGTCTGTCACCACAATTACAAAAAAACCCAAATCCTTCCCCTCCTCCCATTGCTTTGCAGTCTGTCAGGGAAAGTAAATTTAGATACCTGCCTATTCTCCTTATCAGAGTTAAAACAGCTACTGGTGCCGTTTCAACCAGGTAAATTGCTCCATGATCCCAATCCTTCAGGTGCTCTGGGCAGCCCCGTAGAAAGAAAATGTTATTTCAGGGGGCTGTGGAATTTGGGGTGGGGGGCATCACTGAAACATCCTCCCATACATACAGCTGCACCTTGCAGGGCAAAGCCCATCCATACACCTTTCTTGCCACTAACTCCAGTGGGGAAGTTGCCTACCAGGCTCGCCAAGCATGCTCTGCTGGTGCAGGAATTACAGCAGCTTTGCTCTGCTGTCCTTTTTCCTCTCTGCTGCGGCTGTCTCCTCCCCCTCCCCCTCCTGGCTTTCTCTTTCTCTCTCCCTCTGACAGTCCTCTCTCTGTCCCTCCCTCACAGAGCAGGGACTGTCAAATGTTTACCCTCCACTGAGGGTGCACACATTGTTGCCCTGCAAGGCACTTATAGCACTCTTATGGACTTAAGACTCGGACTATGCGAGTAGTGTGCAAAAGGGACTGAATTGTGTGGTGACCCAAAAATGATAGTTCCAGAAGTTACCTACCCTCTTACCTGCTGTAAGATGGACCAGCTTCCTAGCCACATGAAGCACTGAAAGCCAGACAAATGCCATGCTGAGACAGAAGACCTAAAAACAAAGGATTCAAACTCCATGTTGAGTTTCCTTCCTTGCACGCAGGCAACATTCCCTTCCCCCACCCAGCCTCACTTAGCTAAAGCAGCAGCCATCTCTCCTTATATATAATTGAGTAGTGGGTGCCAAAGTTCTAAAATGCACTCCTTTAGTGTATGGACGCTTGAACTGTCAGTCAGAAGACGCTGGCTGGGTTGACTGGCTGCTTTGTGCAGTCCCGCCCAGTATTTCAAGGTCTTTTGCATATGGAAGCTGATTGGACTTCACTGCATTCCACACCTCAAACTCACCCCCCTCCCCGCAAGGCAGTTGGAACGTCAGTTGCATATGGAACCTTCAAGGTCTTTTGCATATGGAAGCTGATTGGACTTCACTCCATTCCACACCTCATACTCCCCACCCCCCGCAAGGCAGTTGGAATGTCTGCCGATGCCTCCGTCGCCTGGCTGGAGTGGCCGCGGGGGAGTCTGGAGTCGGGCGGCCGCTGGTGGGAGCCGCGGGTGCCCGGGCCGAGATTGGGGGGGCAAGGCGGGCGACAGAAGGCCGATGCCTCCGTCGCCCGGCCCTCTACAGAATCCACCCCCCAAACCTCCAGGTATTTCCCTCCTTAGAGCTGGCAACCCTACATTCCCCTCAGTGCCTGTTGGTAGGCAACTAAGCTTGGTCCTGTCACCTACTTTGGCCTTTGGGAGAAAACACATTGGGGCCAATCCTGATAGGGTTGCCAACTCCAGATGGGAAATTCCTGGAGATTTGAGGGATGGAGCCTGAAGAGGGTGAGGTTTGAGGAGGGGTGGGACCTCAGACAGGTACACTGCCATAGACTCCACCCTCCAAACCAGTCAGTCCCACATAGGGAACCATTGTTGCCAATCTCCAGGTGAGGGCTGGAGAGCACTCAGTATTACAACTGCTCTGCAGAAGGGAGGGCAGAAGTCAGCTGAAGTCAAAGGGGCAGATAATGGTAGGTTGGTGGCTAGCTGGGAAGGAGATGGGGTTGCCAACTACATGCTGACAAATTCCTGGGGATTTGAGGGGTGGAGCCTGGAGAGGGTGGGGTTTGCAGAGGGGTGGGACCTCAGACAGGTAGAATGCCATAGACTCCACCCTCCAAACCAGCCATTTTGTCCTGGGTAACAATTGCTGCCAATCTCCAGGTGAGGGCTACAGATTACTCACAATTACAACTGCTCTTCAGGTAGCAGAGATCAGTTCCTCTGGAGAAAACAGTGGACTCTGTCATTATAGGGAACACTGGTCACCACAGCAAATTGACACTGTTTGCCCAAAGCCAGAGCACTCCCCCAGAGCCTCTTTCTAGATCTCGTTGTATTGCTTTCACAACGGGCTTTACTGCTAGTGAGGCAATAAAGGAATATCAATGACAAAGACTCTGGCCACATGAGTCATCATCACTCCAGGTTCCACTGCCCTGCCCAGATTTACTAGATCTCAACATTGTCCACTCCCTTAGACCCTTCCCCCTGAACCCAGTTCCAATCAGCTTGCTTTTGGGGATGGATTAATAGGAGGTGTGCCAAGGGAGGTGGCCTAGCCTAACCCACCCCCCAAGCCCCCTAATAAAAGAGGGCAACCAGCCATGCTCTCTCTCTCTCTCTCCTGATGTATACACCCACCCTAACTCCACGACTCTTGGTTAGCGCTGCCAGAGTCTCCACGTGTCTCTGCTGGTTCAGGACACAACCCTATTACCCCATAGTCTCCTTTATTTTTCCTAAGGATCACTTCATCCCGTCTAGGACAGGTAATGTATTGCCCCTCAATGATCATCCTGCTAATGCGAATGTGCTATCCTCCTCTCTCTAATTTTCCCAGATCTGTGTAATTGTGAGTGTGTTTGAATTATTGTATGCTTGTGAGATATCTTCAGTAAATGAAACCATTTTATACTGAAGCCAGCCTTTGAGTCTATTTCTGGTGATTCGGGAAGAAGCGGGACCCCTGTATACGTAGGTGCTTGTTCCCTTATTTGCCTATTGCCTTGTGTGATATTACATTTCCCCATAGTTATTAATAATTTGAGGCAATCCGGCTAACAACACCACCACAACCCTTTCCCAAATACAAGGAAGTCTAGCACTAGCTAGCATTTAACACACGGTGCTGGCTGGCTGGACCCCCACCAAAGAACAGCCTCCAGCTCACCTCCAGATGAGCAAGGAGCCCTGTGCAGGCAAGGCAGGACCTGGCTGGCCACCAGAGGAGGAGGGAAGGTGTCTCCTCCCTCGGGGCCTCCATGGAGCTGCAAGGGCTGGGGAAGCATGGCCACTGCACCCTGCCTACCAGGCTGGCTGGGGGAGTGGAGGAGCGATCCCATGCCTGGAAGCCCCTGCTGACCTTGTGGGGTATGGATTGATAGTCAGGGGCATGGCCACAAGATGCCCCACCATGGCTACAGGTCTGGCTCTGGGCCAAAACAGATCTGGAGATACAAAAAAAATCAGCCACTGAATTCCAACATCACATTTCATTTTATCCCACAGTTTGAGTTCCTTGGATTAAGCTGGTTATAAAGCCATGAGCCGTCTGATGTGCAAAGATTGCCTTTTAATTCTATGCATATGGAAGTTTTAGATGCTCAACAATGGGCAAAAATAATGTTATTTTTTTTTAATAATGAGGTCACATTACCAGTACTAGAATGAAGGTTTTTATGATGAAACTTGGTTGAATAGTAGTTCACAATAAGCCCTGCCTATCTTTTCAATTAGTTATTAGTTTTATTCAAATGCTGAATTTTAGATTGAGATCAATCAGTGAACCATCTTTTTTTTTCTAGTTCGATACAAGCACCTACACTGTTAGTAAATGAGTACAAAGAACTCTCCAGGCCCAGCCATAGTGGCACTGGCATCCAGAAAGCTCTTTGGGCTGAACCATGGTGGCACTGGCATTAGGGAGGCTTTTTGGGCCGAGCCATGGTGGCACAGGAATCTAGGAGGTTCTCTGGGCTTGGCCACAGTAGTGTCAGTGACTAGGAGGCTCTCCATGTCCTGAGCAGCTCCCAGACTCCACCACTGCTGCAGCCAGGCCTAGCTCTGTGACAGGGAAGATTTTCTGGGCCCTGAGCAGTTTCCTGACACTGCAGCTGCTGTGGCTGGTAAGGTAAGGAGGGGGGAAAGGGAGAGATGGGGAGAATATTGATGAGGAGGGGATGGGGGTAGACTGAGAGGGAGAAGGGGAGGGGAAATTGATGGAGAAAAGGTGAGGGCAGAAGAGTGTGGGTTAGGTTGTGGCCAGCCAGCCATAGAGGAGCCAAGCAGGAGAAGTGTCTTTGTCAGGAGAGACAGCCGTTTTGGCAGTTTATTCTGTCAAGGAAAAGTGTTCAAGATGGCAGTGGGCATTGGAGGGGAGCAAAACCAGCACCCAGCCAATGGTACATGAGTACTCTTGAGTGGTGGTTGAGAGGCCAATGGCTGATGGAGCGCACAGCACAGCCAATGGGAGAGCCAGAAAGTGCCAATATGCTGGACTTTTATATATATAGGATATAATTTATGGATAATTGTTTTAATATAAGAGACTATTTGTTTCACTGCAATAAGGAAGCAGTTAATTATCTTAATAGAGGTTATATATTACAGGCTGTCTATGAAGAGAAAATAACAGTGTGCCAGCAAAAAAAAAAAAAAAATGATGGGCCCTAGTCTCTGCAGGGCCCCTAGGCTTCAGCCTAGTCAGTTTTATGGATAATACAGCCCTGTGAGGGGGGATAGTGAGAAGGGGGGGGAGAAACAGAGAGGGGTTAGGTTTGACAGAGAAGAGGAGGAGGAAGAAAGATGCTGAAGTTTGAGGAGAGGGGAGAGGGAAAGGAGCAATGAGGGGAAGTGATGCACTCTCCCCACAAGTTTCTTCTGAGTCCCCACTTGACTATTCTAACCCATTTTACTTTTTTGTTGTTCAGTTGCACAGTCAAGTTCAACTCTTCGCGACCCCATGGACCAGATCACGCCAGGCCTTCCAGTCTTCCGCTGTCCTCTGAAGTTTGCTCAATTTCATGTTCGTTGCATCGATGACACTGTCTAACCATCTCATCCTTTGCAGTCCCCATCTTCTTTGACCTTCAATCTTTCCCAGCATCAGGGTCTTCTCCAGGGAGTGCTCCCTTCTCATTTGGTGGCCAAAGTATTTGAGCTTCAGTTTTATTATCTGGCCTTCCAGGGAACAGTCAGGGTTGATTTCTTTTAGGATTGACTGATTTGATCTTCTTGCAGTCCAAGGGACTCTCAAGAGTCTTCTCCAGCACCATAGTTCAAAAAAATCTATTCTTCGGTGCTCGGAATTTCCTTATAGTCCAACTCTTGCAGCCTACATGACTACTGGGAATACCATTGCTTTGACCATGCGGACTTTTGTTACCTTAAGTCCAACTATATCAGCCATTTCAAGTATTGCTCTTTTAAAAACTTCTAAAACAACTTCTAGGTAATGTTTCAAAAATGTATCAGGAGACAAAAGTGTTACGCATCCTTGTTCCTCACTGTGTGATAGAAAGGTAAGCTAGCACCATAGTCATTTTGTAAAACTGATCCCCATATATGCCCTGGAGAGACTTGTGCTCCGTGGACCATCATCTGCTGATTATTCCTGGGCCAAGGGACATTCACTTAGCCTCAGCCAGGGCCAGGACTCTGTTTTGAATGCTAAGATTTTGTGTTACCTAAAGTAAGACATTTGTCTCTGCTTTTATTATATGATGTACAGATATTATTATTTCATAAAATCTCAGGATGAAAGGCAAAATGGAAGGAAGACTCAATTCTTTCATTGTCATTTTTTAAGTTATACTTACCTTTT
>NW_015176010.1:436953-484024 GCF_001447785.1 Gekko japonicus | reverse complement strand
GGGTAGAAACATGTGTGTATGGTTTTTAGCTGAAAAAAATTATTGAAGTGGAAGGGTTAATTACACACATATGTATGTATTTTCCACATTAGACTGCAGCCTATGTAATTTTGCTTGGTTAAGGAAAAAAAGGTTACAACCTATGTGTAACTGAGCATAGCATATATTTTGTCCTTTACCATCCCATTTCGACATTTATTTCAGTGAGACAAATTTTTAGTTTCATCCAATAGCCTTGTTGACTTTAAGGAGTTCAGTTTCCTAAGATGGGATACAAAATGAATATGGTGCTAGGTGACCTGTCTATAGCTCCATTCCCTCAGGAAATATTTCCTCCCATTCACATAGTGAGGAACAAGGATGTGTAGCACTTTTGTCTCCTGACACATTTTTGAAAGATTACCCAGACAGTAAAAGGAGCCAAAGGTTACAAAAATATGACAAAACCATGGAAGCAACAATAAACAAACCATAAATGAATAATACCTGTGTGGCTCTTTAGGTCTTAGAACAAAGTAGAATGTCCTACTCTATCTCAATGACTGTAAAATGTTGTAACCTTATTTGCTACAGTGGGATATGAACTTGTGGAAAATATTTTTCATTTTGTCTAAAAACAGTGGACATTCATTTCTGGTCACTGAGGTAATGCCTATCTGATGGGTGCATGGTTCCAAGTAAAGTTTCTTTCATTTAGTTAAGGAATGGGATTTTAACTGTAGAAAAGTTCAGTTTCATATGCATGAACAGAAACTCTAAAAGTGTGCTCTAGTAAAACTAATTCTGCATGCCACTTTGCCATTTGAGGGGGGAAAAACATTTATATTTGCATGAAAATGTGGACATCATTCAGATATATATCAATGTATAATATGCAATATGGCATTAAAAACTCATCCAGATGTTATTTTAAAGGGATTTAAATGGCATGGTTATAAGATATATCTAAATAGATTTTCACCATGTACTGATTTTGTAGTTGTCATATAAGATTTTTCTCTAGTTTTAGAATGGGGGGGGGACCCTTACAAAAAGCAGGTATTGGTTGCCAAAATATATTTTCATGTTGGATTCTCCTTGTGATCATTCTTTTTGTGTTGTAAGTATCCTCTCTTTTTAAAAAACTACTCTAGCACTATGAGGGGGGAAATGCAAAATGTGTGGGCATAAGTGAACAGAAAACCCTTTTTCTTCCTTCAGTTCACAATACAGATGGTTTTGGACAAAGTACAGCTCAAAGGCAGAATAATTCTTGCTATCAAGGAAGTTCATTATCTATGAATTATCTGTAGACTTGTCCATGGGAGATTGTTTCATTTTATTTCATATTTCAGCTTTGCTATTTAACTGTTCTAATGATATGTTTGGGATGAGGGCTGATTTTAATGATTTTAAAATGTAATTTTATCATGTATATTTTTAATTGTTAGTGCCTTCATAGCCCTTGTAAGGGTGGAAAGGCAGAATACAAACATTGTAAATAAATAAATAAAATGCTTTCAGTTTTGTTCTAAATTTGTTGGGATGTTTCACTATTGTATCTTTCATTATTGTTGTTACACGCTGGTCCTGCTCCTGCTCTTGCCTGGGAGTCTCACCTTCTGCCATGCTGAGGAGGGTAGGGGAAGGATTGTCAGTAGCCTCAGAATGGGGAAGGCAGCTAGGTTAAGTCACCAGCGTTGCCTTTCCCCCAAAGCTGTAGCGGCTGCTCAACTCTCTTTCTCTCTCTCTGCTCCTGCAGCCTACTGCTCTGTCCTCCTCCCCAGCTTCGGCATCCTTTCCCCCTTTTCACCCCTCTTTCAGCCCTCCCCACCCTCCTTCTTGCCTTGCAGTGGCCCCTGCCCATGTCACTCTGCCCATCAGGGGTCCCCATTGGCTGACGAGGAGCCTCTCTTCATTCCAATCCTGCCTCCCTCTCTGTTTCCCCCTGCCATCCTTCGATGTAGACTTGCATCCCCTCATTGTGCTGGTGATCTCATCCTCTCCTGGGTATCAGTGGAACTTCCTTCTGGGGCCAGGTTAAGATGTCATCATTCTTCGGCTGTTCCCTGAAGCTCGGCTTCGCCTCTTGTGGATGAGGTTGGGTACACCCTGGCTGGCTCACTGCCACTTCCCCACTCGGTGCTGCCCTTGGGTGGCCCAGCTGCCAGGTCCATCCCGAACCTTGGGAGTGGTGCTGTGGGCCCCCACGAATCATTTCGCCACTGCCCAGGGAGCAGTCGGGCACCTGGGTCCCTGTCAGTGCCTTGCTCAGCCTTGGGTCACTGCCGCCGCTGCCATACTCCTTCTCCCCTTCACGTCACTTGTCTGGGTGAAGGCCTTTCACCCTGCTGTTGATCCCAGGCTGGGTCTCTGTGCCCATGCTGGGACAATTGTTATATTTTCTTAATTCTCTTTAGTTATTACTTCCCATTACTTTCAGCACAAGAAGGTGGTGGAAAGTGCAGTCAAGTCACAGCTGACTTATGGCAACCCTGTAGGTATTCCTTGGAGGTCTCCTATCAAAATACTAGCCAGGGCCAACCCTGCTTAACTTCCAAGATTTAAAAGGATTCTCCAGGAACAAATGCGGAGACTGACCTGCTGTAAAGACAAGTGTTGATACTGCAAATAATTCTGCTTGCCTTAGGTTCAGGAGCTTTGCTAAGGGACACTTATGGAGATATCTGAAGCAAACTGGAAGTGAGTCCTATATTATTTATTGGAACTTAGTCCTATGTTATTTAGTGGAGCTTAGTCCTAGCAAAGTGTTCTTAGGACTGCAGCTGTATTCCATTAAAAGAGAGAGTCATCAGTTTCTTGCATGTTATAGAAACAAGATTCCCAGTGGGGATGAGGTCCCTGATGTAGGAAAATTCATAGCTCTACATGCACAGGCTGGTGCAGTAGACTTGATCCATATATGGAGGTCAGGGTTAGTCAGTGAACACCCACCCTAGTGTGTGTTGTTTCCATAATTTTATTGGGTGGCCAATGTTGCATTTGGTATCAGGTTTTTAAGATCATTTTGCAGAATTCTCATCTAATAAATTATGGTCAAATCTGTATTAGAAGATTAATACATTATGGAATACTTTAATGATGGTTAACTACTCACTTCAATGTAGACCACCCTAACAATTATACCTTTGCTGTGTATTATAATTACAGTGCAAGATGAAGGTCCGTATGCATAACTAACCACTTAGTAAATGATAGGCTGTGTTGATAATTACAAACAGTGCTGAGCTGACAAAATAAAATATCTAAGTTCTTTAATAATCTTTGTTGTGGACAGCTCTGCTATATCATGTAAATTGTCTTAGGATTCTACAGAAAGATTAAAGTAATACTTGCTTGAATTTTCGCTTTCGTTTCTCATATTTTTAACTAGTTATCACTAGTTCATCCCATTTTCAAAGAGAAAGCACTTATTCTGCAACATGATTTTGGCATTGTTATGAGCTTTGCCATTACTAACTTTGATCAAAAAAACTTGTGTGGGTCTAGGACACTTGGAAAATAATTAGGAAGCTGAATTAGTCAACATGGTATGGGGAGAATCTCAAGGAGTGTATAATATTTTCCAATATGTACAGCTTAATTTTACAAAAGTATTCTGAATTTTATTTAGGATTTGTACACAATGCTGTAGAGTAACAGTTATCCTGGTGCCCATTGAGCTTGCAGACTTTTATATTTAATAATAAAATGATCTGTCTGCTTGTGGCAGGCACAGCTCATCAGAAAATAAAGACAGGAGTCTCCAAATTGGCCACCTACTTCAGGATAAAAATGGGAGTGGCAGGACTAAAAATGAAGAGAATTAGAATATCTGGCCCAGGTGATCTCTTGCTTGGTGACCTTGGGCCAATTTCATATTCTCAGCCTAATTTACCTCACAGGGTTCCTCTTGCGAGGATGAAATAGAGGAGAGGAGGAGGATATGAGCAGCTTTGGGTTCCCATTGCAAAGAAAGGTAGGGCATGTCAATTAAATCTATAATAATAAAAGAACATGTTTGTCTGTATTGATTTACAAAACCCTTTTTATTCATATAGGGAACTTTATGTAGGATGCTCAAGAATCGGATATTATTATTATTATTATTATTATTATTATTATTATTAATCATTATTATTATTATTATTATTATTATTAATCACCCAATTCCTGCTATGGAACAAAACAATTTATTTTAGCTCCTTATGGGAGAATAATCAATGAACTGTGAATACATCCTTACCATCTGTCATAACCCAGTCCACTCTGACTCTGAGAGAGGAGAGGATCAAGTGTAGCACACTTTGGAGAGCTCTGACTGGGGGGGGGGGAGAGATAAGGCAGGTTTGGCAAAGCACCCTAATCCCAGATGGAGAGCAGAGGTACAGTCCTCATGATGCCTCTGAGGCCCTCACCCTGGAGACTCCCATTTTTTTCATGGCTTGTCCCCATGTGTACGCTTCCAATAAGGTGAAAAGGGATGCAGGACTGCTTCTCTGTCAATCATATCTATAAACCCAACCTAAGAGGGATTCAATCACAGGTCATTTCTCTCAAGGACCTCAGAGTCTCTTCCCAGATAATTTGATCCTAATGACCCAAATTCCAAAACAATAAGCAATGGGCTTATTCCATCAATTTCTTCCAGACCTGGACAAGGAGTCGGCAAGGTGCCGGTAGTGGTGGCGCACTTCTTTTTGCAGTGACGGGCCGGCGACATCACCGACGGGCCTCGGTCGGCAGCAGCGAGCTGTGGATGGTGACAGCATCGTCGTCCTCTGAATGGCGGCTGAGGCGGCAAGCTGTGGACAACAGAGGCTGGCTGGGCTGCTTTTTGGGGCAGCTCCGGCCTGCCTGCATTAAAATAATTTTAAAAACCCAGCACATAATCCTTGGTGATGGAGAGAAATTGAGAGGGCCCGGGGGGTCTAAGTGCAGCAGCAGTTGGTAAGGCTGCTTAGTCTGGCGCTCCCTTCCCTTAACCCATTAGGGCTTTTTAATTCGCTCCCCCACACACACTGATTACCCCCCTCAGTTTTCAGCACCCACCACTTACAGTGGAGTTGGGTGGGTGGCCATTTTAGGAGGGTTGGGGAGCTGCATCCATCTTAGGTGGGTCCCTGAGGCCATTTTGGAGAGGAGGCCATCTTGAGGAGTTTTTTCATGGCAGCCATTAAAGGATCATTTGATGTTGGCCATTTTGGGAAGGCCCTTGTGGTGGCCATTTTAGAGTTGTTGTGGAGCGTGGCCATTTTAGGTGTTTCACTTGGGAGGCTGCCTAGGTCTATCACTTTGAATAGGAATAGCCACATGGTATGGTGGCTTAGAAGGGCCAAGGCCAGTCAAAAGGGAAGGGGCCTGCACCAAAGGTACCCAGGAAAGTGGTTGACCCTTCCCCGGTAACATCTTCTTCTGAGGATGAGGATGAGAATGAAGCATGGGAAAGGCAGTAAATTTTGGCCAGGTTGGCAGTGCTGGAGCAAGCTAACAGTGCAGCAGTCACTACTGGGAAAGCAGTTAGGTCTGACCGGCATAAGGAGAGTTGTGCGGAAAGGAAAAGGTTTCGGGAAGAGATGCTTAAGCGTTTTCCTTTCATTGAGTCTAGGTCCTGAGATGGTAATAATGTTGATAGTACTGATCCTGTGCCAGCTGGTGCATCTGGTTCAGATGTTGGTGATTCTGCAGTGATCGTGGTGGCTGATGTGGAGCAACCTGGTCCTAGTGGTAAGGATGATATTGCTTTCCAACAGAACATGTTGTGGCCATAGGGACCTTGGGGTCCTCTGGATGATGGAACACTCAATTCCTCTGGCACAGGTCAGCCATGGGCATGGGGCTCACCTCCTATGGGCCTGCAGGCCCCTTTGTTATACAAATTAATCCAGTCAAAAATAGGAGATTGAAGTCACAATGAGGAGGAAGATCTTGTATTTAATTGCAACCAAACATGGAAAACATAGGCCAAATGACCCATCAAAATTGACTGCTTTCTGAGCCCAACCAGGAAATACATGAAGTTAAATACTTAATATGACATCATCATACCATCATCATGAAAATAATATTCAGAAAACATAATGGGTTACAAGAAATTAAACAATATTTAAATGAAAATTTCCTTATTGGTCAAATGTAAAGAAAGGTGTCCTGCCAACCTAGCAGTTTGAATGCAAGAAATTGCAAGTAGATAAATAGGTACCACTTTAGTGGGAAGGTAACAGCGTTCCGTGCGCCTTGGTGTTTAGTCATGCTGGCCACATGACCACAGAAACGTCTTTGGACAGTGCTGGCTCTTCGGCTTTGAAACAGAGATGAGCACCACAACCCTAGAGTCGGACTTGACTGGCTTTCGAGCAAGGGAACCTTTACCTTTACCTTACCTTCCATTTCAGTTTCTTCTTCACAAGCCCCCTCATTTGAGAGAAGTTACCCCTTCTAAAGTTATGGTTGTAGTGGATTTTTTTGTGTAACTCCCTCTTTACATAAATTTTGAACTTAGTAACATTATGGTCATTGTTTCCAACTGGTACTATCACATTTACATCTCTCACCAGGTCTTGGGCATTACTTAGGACCAAGTCCAGGATCACCTCTCCCCTTGTAGGCTCTGTGACCATCTGCTCCATGGCACAGTCATTGAAAGTATCTAGAAACCAAATTTCTTTCTCCTGACTTGAATCAGTGTGTGGGTATTACCCACCTATTATGATATAGTTATTTCATCCAGCTGCTTTCCTTCTTTAACTATTCTTAAATCATCCTCTATTCTTTGATGTGGTGGGCGATAAAAAAACTCCCATAGTTAAACTTCCATTTGAGCACACTATTTCCACTTATAGCATTTCTGTAAGTAATCTATTTCTCTTACATTCTCATTCTTACTGGACTGTGTACCCTCTCTGACATACAGAGCCATCCCACCTCTGACCCTTCCCTCCCTATCCTTCTGATATAATTTATAATCAGGAATCACTGTATCCCACGGATTTTCCTCATGCCATCAAGTTTCTGAAATGCCCACAATGTCTATGTTCTTCTCTGACACTGAGCATTCCAGCTCCCCCAATTTACCTTGGACACTTATAGCATTTGCATATAAATATCTATACTTTCCCAGACACATTAGGCCTGCTACCTTCCTTCTGTGGCCCCAAGCCCTTGACAAGCAGTCAGTATTGTTTGTCACCCTTTCAGTGGCCAGCCCTAATCCATTTCCCTGTAGAACAGTAACAGCTACCCCTTCATCACTTTGAGATGAGGCCTCCAGAATGAGAGACATTTCATCTCCTGTTGGTTTCCTCCCAAGATTTAGTTTAGAAACTGCTCTTTTTGTGCCAGCAGCCTGGTTCCTTCATGGGACAAGTGGAGGCCATCTCTTTTGTACAGGTCCTGCCTGTTCCAAGAAACATCCCTGTGCCTAACAAATTTAAACCCTTCCTCCCCACACAACCACCCCATCCACACATCAGGATACTTGGTGCCTGTCTAAATGTTCCTACATGTAGAACAGGCAGCAAATCTGAAAAGGCTACCTTGGAGGTCCTGGGCTTGAGTCTCCTGCCTAGCAGCCCAAAGTTTTCCTCCAGGACAATCCGACTACATTTCCCCACATCATTGGTGCCAACACATACCACAGCCTATCTAGACCATATGTAATGTTTGCTAACTTTGCACCAGGCAGGCAAGTCACCATGCACTCAGTACATGGGTTCACTGTCCATCTATCTAACATGCTTAAGGATCGAATCACCAACTACCAAGAATCCCCCTCCCTCCCTGCCCAGGAATGGTTCCTTGGTGCAAAAGGATACCTGTTCGCCAACTGTAGAAGGAGTCCCTTCTGAGGGAACAATCCCTCTTTCATCAGCATGGTGCCCTGTTTCCCCTTGGCCCTCATGCTCCCTTAGAGCGGTGGGGCTATCATTCTTGGAGTGTAACACATCTAAGAAGTCCCTGAGAGTCTTATCCATGTGCCTGACTGTCTCTGCTGCTCCAGGTCAACCATCTTGTCCTCAAGGGTGTGAACTCATTCGCTGAGAACCAGGAGCTCCTTGCACCATAATTTCTGTCCAGTTGGTAGATAGTCAAACATGTTGCACTCAGAGCAATACACTGGATAGCCCCCAACCCCCTCCTGGCATTCTACCTTCATAACTGTTTTTTACCACCACCCCCTTAATGCAGGAATTGCAACTTTTTGAGCCAAATGCAAGCTCTTACTCGAAAAAGCTGCTGAGTGTGCATTGCCCAGTCATATTCAGTTATTATAAATGTAATAAACAGATAAATTTCAAATAAAATTTTTTGAGGACTGGTACATAGCGATGAGTAAAAGCAGCCATGCAGGAATCAAACCAACAATGCCCTGATTTACAGGGCAGGAATTTACCCACTGAGCTAAACACAAGGTCTTGTGTTTTACTGCGGAGTGTGCCTCCTACAGCTCAAAGTAACTTAAAAAGTCCCATAAAGCAGGGGGGGTCAAGAAAATAAATGGTTTGAAAGCACATAGATAAGTTTTGGAAGATAAGATTTGAGGAAATAGAGCCAAAGGGGAATAAAATTAGAAACACCATTTCTGGGTTTAAACATTTTGAGATAAATGCAAGCTCTTACTGCACCAGTAGTGAACTTAAAAATGTTCAGTCGGTCTGTAAAAGGGGTCAAGAAATAAAAGCTTCAAACAAGATAAAAATTAAAAAAAATATTTTGGGGGCTAGCTGGTAAAAAAAGAAAAGAGTAATGTTGGAATCGAATCACGAGTTACCGCCTAGTTTTTTGTGTGCAACCTGTTGGAATTTTTAAAGAATTAGTTGAGAACGGCTCAAAAATGTCTGCATTAGGTTGACAGTGCAACAAAGCCAGAAAGGAGGGGTTAGAGCAGCAAAGAACAGCATTCATTTAAACCAGTATGGAGCGGCTATGACAATGGAGTCACTACCAGAGGGTGGGAAACATATGCAGACACTGATTTTTATACTGGTGCACTGCCAGCATGAAACCGGATGCAAATGTAGACAGTTTGTTGGGGGACAGGAGCGAAAATGTCAGGAAACCGGCAAGAAACACTCATGTGGATTCGACCTTTGTCATGGAGCTAAGACACTTTGCCACTGGAGCCGGCATGCTACCTCACTGAGTTGGGGCCTACTCGTAGGAAACCTCAATAATAGCTCATGTAAAAACTCCACCCTCCACTGGAGTCAATCACACTGATTGGGAGCTAACCAATAAAGGAGGATGAGTGAGTCAGCCTCTAGTTGATTAACAATGGTTCGTTCTGAAAGGGAGATGCTCAGACTTCCTCTCCTTCTCAGGCTGCCTTTTACTTCAAATGCTTATTTAATTTCAAATATTAATTTAACTGTTCTAGGCTTGGATTAAAGTGGATCTTAGCTGAATAGCCTCTGTGCCATTTGCAGTTTCCAAACACTTTTCAAGAGCAGACCCATGTAGAGTGCATTGTAGTAATCGAATCTAAATATAACTAGGGCATACACCACAGTGGACAGATCTTTTCTGCCCAGGAAAGGATAGCTAACCAGTTGAAGCTGTTAAAGGGCAGTCCAAACTGCAGCTGTTACCTGCTTATTAATCAGTAGGCATGGGTCCAAGAGTATTTGTAAATACAACATGTTCCTTCAAACAGAGTACAATCACATCCAGAATGGGTGACATCTTAAGTCCTGATTCAGACTTGCTTCTCACCAGTAGCACTTCTATCTTGTTGGGATTAAACTTCAATTTATTACCTCATATGCACTCCAAAACTGCCTCCAGGTCATCCACCAGGGTAACCAAGTACATTTCACCCCATAGTTAGGCCTGAAATTTTACTGGAAATGATTTTTAAAAATCAACTTCATCCAGGAATGCTTGAAGTTGTCTGGCCATCACCCCTTCAATCAACTTGCTCAAGAATGGAACATTTGAGGCTTGTGGGGGAGGGAAAAATGAGATGCCCCCTGCAAATCCTTGCAGGTCCCCCACTTGTCATATTAAAAGTTTAAATGCCATACAAAATTATCTGTATTTAAATATCTTCTTAAAATATATAAAAGCTGTGCTAGATCATTCAACTTTTTATGAAAACCAAGAATATCAAAATAGTGGTAAGTTTTTCATATGTATGGCTATCTGTTGGATGTCTTTGAAATTGCTATTATTCTCACCCAGGCCTGATGAAATTAGACATGACAAGTGTAAACAACGATAATAATGGCGGGGGATTCCCTCACTGCCTCCACCACCACTTTCCTACCAGGTCTGCACTCAGTGTGACTCACAGACCTGTGCCTCAGCTGCCTCTGGGCCCAGCCTGACTCTCGAGCAGGTCCACCAATACAAGCATGCCCAGTGCAACTCACGGGCTTCTGCAGTGGTATGTCTGGCATGTCTTCCAGGCTACAGCATGCCTGTCACATCTCCTGGGCTGTGCTAGTGGCAGCATGCCCAGCACTGCTCCCTGGCTGTGCAGCCACCTCTGGGGCCAGCACAGAACCCCAGGATACATAGCCACTGAATCCACTTGATCTACTGTGGAGCCCTGGGCTGTGCAGCTACCGCTGGGCCCAGCATGGAGCCCTGGGCTGCATAGCCACTGCCACTGCTGTATCTAGTGCAGAGTCCTGATTTGTGCAGCTGCTATTGCCTCTGGACCCAGCATGGGTCCCTGGCACCAATGCCACTGAAGGCAAGCACAGATAATGCTATTTTACTTTTCAGAGGATTTAATCCCCCCCCCCTTGTGTATGTCTTTTTTAATTTTCAGATTTTTCTGCAGTTCTGAGCAGTGCCCCAAGTTTGTTGAAAAATCTATTTAGCCTCCGTGTGGTCCTGATCCACAGATTTATATATCCATAGATGAGAACCGTACATGGCTAATAGTATATCGATAATGCATAATCCTGCTCCTTCTCTGTGGGACTGAAACCTTTGTCTTGGAGGCAGCAAAACCCAGTTACAGATAAGAATAGATTCAGCACTGTAATGAAAGAAAAAGGCTAAGAACATAAGAGAAGCCAATGTTGGATCAGGCTAATGGCCCATCCAGTCCAACACTGTCACACAGTGGCCAAAAATACCAGGTGCTACTGTTATACAAATTAATATCCAGTCAAAAATAGAAGATTGAAGTCAAAATGAGGAGGAAGATCTTGTATTTTATTGCAATGAAATAGGGAAAACAGTTAGGCCAAAGGACCCATCAAAGCTGACTGCTTTCTGAGCCCAATCAGGAAATACATGAAGTTAAATACTTAATATGACATCATCATATCATCATCATGAGAATAATATTCAGAAGGCATAATTGGTTACAAAAACTTAAACAACATTTACATTAAAATCTCCTTATTGGTCAAATGTAAGAAAGGTGTGTCTGTGCAATAGCGTCACATATTTACTTGACCTGACCTAAGTCATATCGGCCAAAGCTTGTTCTCACCCAAACAAAGGTGTTTTTATCTGATACCAAGTAAAAGATCCTTTTTGACCCAGACACTATGAAGTTGTAACTTAAACAATTAGAATCATGAACCTTCTACCTTCTTTTGTACCAAAAGAATGTTATTGTCTTGTCTGTTAACATCAACTGGAAAAATACCCTGACCCACAAAGAAGAGAGGCCTTCTATATACCAGGCCTTCGTTACATTCCAATAAAATGTTAAATCTATAATAAACCTATAAAAACTAGAGAAATATGAATAATCAAAAAAGAGGAAAATCAATATAGTCCCATCTCTACTACAAGTCCCCCCTCTTGGTACAGTAGGCACAGATAGGCTCACTGCTACCACTATAAATCTCCATGATGTAAAGAGCGCATCATAATATGGTCTCTTGAGAAGGCAGATGATAGGTAAAATGTTCAGCAATAAGCTGAACAAAAAGGGAGGCACTGAATACAAAAGCAAAATCCAAAAAGAAGTAAAATGCCATGGAGAACAAAAACAAGGTATGTCTTCATAGTTGCTCTCAAACCACTAAACCAACCTCCAATTTTTTTTATCTAAAGTCCTGGAGAGATATTCTTCTCACCTCTGATTCCTTGAGATCATTTTAACCATAGATGTTAGACACTGAACCTGTGATCTTTCACATGCAAAGAATGCCTCAATGCTATGGCATTCCCCTCCAATGTATCTGAAAGTCAATAAGCTGACCATTTCTGCAAATAACTATTCATTTTAATAGTTCATTTGCCTGACCAGTGTAGGAAGAAGAGAGAAATTGGAGGCGAGGTGGTGACATGCAGTGAATTATGTCATCAATAATTTTTTAAAAGGTGGGGGGGGGGTTGTACCACTTACATCCAGTTCCCCAAATTTGGGGTAATTTGACTTGGCTCTATTCACTTAAGTCTTAGACTACCAGTGGAGTTTTTGGTCACCGATACAGAGTGCCCTGTTATATGAAATGCCATTTTGATGGACACATCAATGAGAAGCAGTTTTTTTTCTTTTTTCTTTTTAAGAGTAGTAGATATATCCAGTTGCTCATTCTTCAAGTGCAGTAAGACAGTTGTTACTCATCCATTAGGAGAGATAGGAGAAAAGCAAGTCTGTTCTTTGTAGGCCACTTTCTCATTGGTCTCCTCTTTTTTAAAATTCAATTATTCTGAAATTTAGCATGCTGTTATTTTAATTGCATACTATTACATTTTTTAAAAAAGTCATTGGAAGATATTCTTTTTGCTAATATGATTTTTTTTAGTGGAAAACTGATCACATAAGTAATGATAACATAAATGCAAATGAAAATACAGGTTTTTAAAAAGTTCATTGCCTAAATTTCAGTAAGAATAAAATGTTACTTTAAAAACCATGTTAATTTCATTCCGCTGTAACAAGCTCTTCCTCCAACATGAATTACTTGTGCAGGATAGCAATTTAAATAGAGTATTTAAAATAATCTATTTCGAAAAAGCTGTTAATAGAATATTTGTGCAGCTTCTGCTTCATGTCAGAAGTGCATACTCCTTAATTTGGAACACAGTGTAATAACTTCTGAGCACTGAAGACATCCAAAACAGAGGAAAAAATAAAGAGACCTTATAATAGCTTTTCTGAGTAAAAAAGAAGAAATCCTTGGATAACTTTGTAATGCCTATTTTCCTTTCCACCCATTCTTGAATAAATTAGTTGTATACTTCTTGTTAGTTAAATATACAATTAATAGATACTTTTTTCAACAGAAAGTAATTATTATTTTTCTCCAGGTTTTATGAACTATAGGAATATTCTTATATAAGAATGTCCACTTGTGACTTTTGCAGTAGCTCAAAAGTGCTGGTTCCATATATTTTCTCCCTTAAAGCAACACAACAATTATATTGATATTGTACAGATATTCACAAGTGTCTATACACTAGTACAATATCACCATAACTAGTGTATATCTCAAGATGGGTAGCCATGTTAGTCTGTCTGTAGCAGTAGAAAAGAACAAGAGTCCAGTAGCACCTTAAAGACTAACAAAATTTGCGACAGGGTATGAGCTTTCACAAGTCACTGCTCACTTTTTCAGATGGTAAATATCTGAACAATTATCAGCATTATTGTACCTGGGGCAATCATGACAGTGGTGCATTGGTGTAGTTCATAAAGGATGATGCTACACCGACAGTACTCTGATTTCAATGGGTTTAGAAGGGTGTAACGCTGCTTAGGATAGTAGTGTACCTCTCACACAACATGGCACTTCTTTGGTTGGGTCCAGTTAACGCTGAATCAGAAGTGTTTTTGAAGTTTTATTTGCAAGACAATCAGGAAGAGACAAAGTTCTTACTCCATTATCTATCCCATTACATTAATATCCAGAAGAAAATAAAGAATTATGCCTTTTTATATATCCAAAGAAAGAATTTAACAATATATTTAGACAAAACCAATATTAGTAGAATAAAAGAAACTGTAAGCCTATATTTTTACAAATATTATATGATAACAGTAGGTGGAAAATGATATAAATTTAATGTATGAGGTAGTTTAATAGAGGAAAAGAAAGATTGAAATGTTGTACCCCAATTTTATGTTTGTTTGTTTGTTATAAAAATAAAAAAAGTTTGTTTTTTTAAAAAAGAGACAAAAGTTGATTAGATATTAAATGGCCAATAAAAGTATATTGGTCTTTTGCAAAAGAAGTTAAGTAGATAAGTGCAGTTTCACCAATAATACAGCAGAAGGGGCAGCAAAGTCAGTGGCTAGCATAGAGAAGACTCTGCAACTGGATGACATTAACATTTTACATCAAAACACCTGATTATTCTTGGCCACCAGGAGGGGTCATATTTTGCAAAATTATCCCATGAAAGCTGATGCAACATAAACAGGGAACACAATTGTGGCCAATCACAGGGAGGGAAAAAAATCCAGTTTACTTTAACTATGGTCTTGCTCAGATTTCTTTTCAGTTATTTATTTCATAGAATCATAGAATCATAGAGTTGGAAAGTACCTCCAAAGTAATCTAGTCCAACCCCCTGCACAATACAGGAAATTCACAAATACCTCCCCCTCCACACCCCCAGTGGCTGCTGTTCCACACACAGAAGATGACAAAAAAACCTCCAGGATCCCAGGCCAAACTGACCTGGAGAAAAATTAATTCCTGACCCTAAAGTGGCAATCAGCATTTCCCTGGGTGTGTAAGAAAGGACCACAAGAACTAAGCACTGATGCAATCCTTCCTAACCTCCCTCTCATAATCTGCCTAAATTCACAGAATCAGCATTGCTGTCATATAGCCTCTGTTTGAAAACCTCCAAAGAAGGAGGTTTATTTCATTTATAGTCTGCCTTTCTCATTCATATTTGAGAATTACAAAATGTAGCAATAGGAATAGTATAAGACATATAATAAATATCATAATAAGATTAGATTATAAAGTTAGAAAACAATCCTGCAGTAACAGTGTATATGGCACCGAACTACGACTGCCTGCCTTCCAAAGGGGCAGAAAACAGGCGGAGGTGGCATTTGAGGAACTGTTGGCCCGGCCCAGAGACATCTCCCATCTGAAATTCAGCCAACTGGCTTCCACGGGCTGGGAACGGGGGAGGGGGGTTGCAATTGGGTTGCACTGTGCTACATGAGTCATGAACTTACTTGGATGCTTTCTGAGGCACTGACGTCTATACTACTGTGTATAGCTCAGTCTTTTGTGACAAGTATAGATTTGCACAAAAACCACTGGTTGGTTATGCAAATACATCATGCTTGCCTTTCCCCCCCTTTGGCTTTTGAATTTGGGTGATTTTGGTGGGATGTACTAAAAGGAAGGACAGGATTGCCCATTGGAAAAAAGGGGAGAGACTTGAAGGCCCACTGGAAATAAGGCCCATTGGAAATAATGGGAGCCAAGAATGCCAATTGACTTGCATAGGCTCCATTGAAATACATTACAGCTCAAGAAGGGTTGCAAAGAAAATGTGGAATGGATTTTCCATTAAGGTTTCTGGTCCCAAATACACTGCTCTGGGACTGGAATGACAGGCACCAGAGTGGAATGACAGCCCCTGGGGGTAGCAGATGTGTTCTGAGGGTGGCATGACAGGCTCCACAGTGGAATGACATGACTTTCTGGACACCTGAGTCTGTTCCTCTTCCCTACCCACTCCCCCTTCAGCCACTGTGCCCTGTCAGAATTACTGGCAAATGGCTTTCTCTTTTGATGAAGACACTTTTCCTGCTTGCCTCCTGTGTGGGACTAACTCTTTCCTCAGTGGCTGTTGGTCGGTGTCACGAAATGGCAGTTACCTGTGTTTGTAAGATGGCTGTGGTTCTTTGTTTAAAATGTTCCTCCATAAGGTTTAATTGTGCTGTAGTTCCAGAGAAGGGCCTGTAGGTGTCATTGAAACCTCTAAAAACCCAAGAGTGGGTGTCATACAAACTGCTTTAACAAGATTACAAGCTTATATAGCTAAATATTCATATAAATTCATTGAACATGTTCATCATCTTTCAAACTTCTGGTCCAACATGAACATCGTCTATTATGACTTTTTAAAGAGTCTAAGAAATCTTATTTTAAACATTCTTTAAATTTCAGAGTTATAATAACAAATCATTGTTTATCTTTTGGCTTCCTCAATCTGTAGCCTCGTTTTGGGGCCGCAGCCCCTAAATTTGAGTCTGATTCTTCACCAGAAGAGACCAAGTCTTTATATTTATGCCTTTTCTTCCTTATTTCAAATGGTTTGTCCTTTAACACCTTAATCTCTTTGCCCTTGATTTTCAGGGCAACTCCATTGGCCACTTTAAGAATTTTATCTCTGAAATTTCTTCTGCAGAATCTCACCATCACTTCTCCTGGCAGATTGTTATTCCTTATGTATTCTGTATATGATCTATAGACCATATCAATGTCATTTTGTAAAACTGGAAGATCTTAGAGCCACACTTTGTCACTTCCAGGCAGCTGCAGAAAGATATGAAACACAATAAGTGACTTTAATTGTGGCCCTCAATGAATTTTGCTAATAAACAGAGCTGTCTTCTGCTACCTATAATGTTGGACAATTAGGGCTGCCAAGTCCCCAGTGGGGGTTGGGGATGCCCTGTTATCAGCTCCTGTTACCTACCACCATTGGAAGCGGTGGCAGGAGAAGCATCAGAAAGAAAAATAAACCTTCATCTACCAAGTTCTTACCATAGAGTTCCTGAAAATTCCTTCAACTGCCTGGAAGTGACAAAGTGTGGCTCTAAGATCTTCCTGTTTTACCACAAAGTTTCTGGCAATTTTATTTTTTCTCCTGAGATGCTCCCCCTCCCCCAATCCTTTGAGAAATTCCACTTCAGCTACAAACACTGGATATCTGCATTGGTGTTGAGAGGTGAGGCCATCTGCCTCTTGGTGGTGCCTAGGGAAAAAGAGGCTGTGTTGTGTTCATTAAGATGGCTCCTGGAAGTGTTGCCATTAGGGCCCCTAGGCCCCAGTTTATGTATATGTAAATAAAGCATGTTCCATTCCTTTACAAGCAGCTGGGAAACAAGCAGTTTCACAGTTCCTTGTGAAACCTGGAAGATTTTCCTTAATTCCTGTAATAACATTTGCTGGCATCATCAGCTACAAAGCCAGTGAACCTTAAAGATAACAAGTTCGCAAGAGTAGCTGTCTTGCTGTGCTAGATTCACTCAAGTCAAACTACAAGAAACTGAGGTAAATCTCCTTTCAGATCAAAGACATGGGTTGACTTTGCACAAAGGAAAAGCAAAATAAAAATAGGGATGTTTGGGCCAGAGCAAAATGAGTGAAAAATCCAAAATCATTCTTACAAGATGTGCTGATGTCTTCAAAATTTATTAAATCTCTTACTGAAAGTCACCTGGAAATGTATTTATAGGTGCAAGCATAACCCATTTCCATGCCACTTTAGTCTTTGCACGTCGACATTTCTGTGCCAAATAACAAATCTGAAACTTGTCAAAAGAAAAATATAATAATGTAGTGAGTGTTTATATTTGATGCTTCTGAGGGAAGTCAGTAAAATAGGACACACCACCAGTTTTGTTAAGACAGGGCAGTGTGTGCCCTCAAACAAACCTATGAAAGATCAAGAACATTTACTAGATGACCCAAAAGGCTTTCTGCAGACTTATTATCTGGAGGGAGGGTTTCTTTTTTTGCCGCTGACATGATTGCTGTTATTCTGACAAGAAAATTACCTTTTTGTCCTGTAAACTTCAGTTGTAATAGAACATTCTTACAGATACTTCTGTACTAAAATGACGTGGCAAGTGTGATAAGGAAAAGAACAAACAAATAAAATGTTGAAGTCTCCTAGCAAATAACTTTCAAATCAAAGTTCAGATTGCTGCAATAATTTGTACTGACACTGAACAGCATACCTTATTTATGATTCTCATTGTATGTAAAGGTTCTAACCTCGCCCCCACATACAGATTTACTTCATAATAAATTTATATGGAATTTTCCCTAGCCCTACTGAAATTTCTGGCTATTGTTCTGTTGACTTTAATGAAATAAGGAGTGAAGAGGTGCAAAATATTTTAAAATGTGTCAGAATAGTGTGTTGTGCCCTTATCACATTGGATAACCACATTGATCTTGCTCTACTTGCTAATTGATGTAAAACACCTAAGTAATCTTACTGTCAACAGCACTGTTTTACATTTCAGCATTAAGAAGACAAGAAGAGATTGGATTTATACCCCACCCTTCACTACCCAAAGGATTCTCAGAGCAGCTTACAAACTCATTTCCCTTCCCCTCCCCACAACAGACACCCTGTGAGGTAGGTGGGGCTGAGAGAGCTCTGACAGAAACTCCTCTTTTTCAAGAACAGCTGTGCCAGAACTATGGCTTGCCCAAGGTCATCCAGCAGGTGCAAGTGGAGGAGTGGGGAATCAAACCCAGTTCTTTTTTTTTATTTATTTATCCTTGGATTTATATCTCTCCCTACCCTGAAGGCTCAGGGCGGCTGACAAGGGCACAATGTGCCAAGATTATAACAATAAAATGCATAGTACAAAACAAAAAAATCCAATAACAAATTTACAATACAAATTTAAACAAAGATGGGTAGATTTTAAACCCAGCGGTAGCTTCCTGAAATCTATCATTCACTTCGTGCCAGGGGTGCCTCGTCCCCCAGTAAGATCCAGTCAATCATGGTGATAGTACGACGGTGCATAGAAGGCAATGGTGGAATAGTAGTGGTGGCAACTCCTACTCGAAGGCCTGGCGGAAGAGCTCCATCTTGCAGGCCCTGCGGAACTGCACAAGGTACCGCAGGGCCCGGATCTCCTCCAGGAGCTCCTTCCACCAGGTAGGATCTGCCACTGAAAATGCCCTGGTCCTAGTCGCCGCAAATTTAACATCTCTGGGGCCTGGAATTTCCAGGAGATAACAACTCCCCGACCGTAGTGCCCTTGGGGGAACATATGGAGAAAGGTGGTCTCTCAGGTAGGCTGGACCCTGGCCATAAAGGGCTTTAAAGGTCAGAACCAGCACTTTGAAGCGAATCCGGTATGCTATCGGCAGCCAGTGCAGCGCTTTCAGCACAGGCTGAATATGGTCCCTCCTTGAGAGACCCATCAACAGCCTGGCTGCAGCATTTTGCACTAGCTGCAGCCTCCGGATTTGCGACAAAGGCAGCCCCATGTAGAGAGTGTTACAGTAGACTAGCCTTGAGGTAACTGTTGCATAGATCACCGTGGCCAGGTCCTCACGGCTAAGGTAGGGGTCCAACTGCCGAGCCAGCTGAAGATGGTAAAAGGCCGTCCTGGCAGTGGCTGCCACCTAGGCCTCCATCGTTAAAGAGGAGTCCAGGCGCACACCCAAACGCCTAACCTCTGATGTTGGTACCAAAGGCACCCCATCAAAGGTCGGGAGAGGGGGCCCCAGCCCTGAGCCGATCTGACTCAGGTTCAGGACCTCCGTCTTTGCCGGGTTTAGTTTCAACTGGCTCAGCCTGAGCCAACCAGCCACAGCCTGTAATGCCCGATGCAGGTCATCAGGGGCAGAGTCCGACCGGCTGCCTAGCATCAGATAGAGCTGGGTGTCATCAGCATATTGATGGCACTCAAGCCCACAGCTCCGGGCAATCTGGGCGAGGGGGCACATGTAAATGTTAAACAACATCGGGGACAGCACAGCCCCCTGACAGCACCCCACACTCAAGGGGATGTCTCTTGGACTGCTGGATCCCTATCGCCACCCTTTGTCCCTGACCATGGAGAAAAGAGGCAAACCATTGAAGGGCAAGCCCCTGAATCCCCGTGTCAGCGAGGCGGTGGGTCAGCAACTGGTGGTCGACCGTATCAAACGCAGCTGACAGATCTAACAACACCAGTGCTGCCACACTGCCCCGATCCAGGTGCGGAGATCATCGGTCAAGGCGACCAGCACTGTCTCCGTCCCATGACCCAGGCGAAAGCCAGACTGGTAGGGATCGAGGACGGAAGCATCCTCCAGAAAGCTCTGTAACTGTAACGCCACCGCCCTCTCAATGAGCTTGCCCAAATAGGGAAAGTTAGACACCGGCCGATAGTTAGCCAATTCGGTCGGGTCCAAAGATGTGTTTTTCAAGAGAGGATGGACCATCACTTCCTTGAGTGCCCTAGGGAACTGTCCCTCCATGAGAGACATGTTGATAATCTCCCACAGGGCACCTCGAAACCCCTCGCGGCCAGCTTTAATAAGCCAAGAGGGGCACGGATCAAGGTTGCATGTGGTTGGGCGCACCGATATGAGCAGTCTGTCAACTTCCTCCAGACTGAGTCGGTCAAAACGCTCTAAACCCGGCTCCAAAGACGTGCAAGGGGCCTCAAGTTCACTCACTGTCTCAATTGTGGCGGGGAGATCGCGGCAGAGCACTGAGACTTTATCTGCAAAATAGCTCGCAAATGCCTCGCAGCCAATATCCAATTCCCTAGAATTTTGTCTGCCCTGTGGCAGAGCTGTCAGAAACTGAATTGTACTAAATAACTGGGCTGGGCATGAGCTAGAAGACGCAATCGTGGCCACACAGAACTCTCTCTTTGGAGCTTTGGCTGCCATCTCATAGGCCTTCATAAATGTCCTATAAGATGCTCTAGATGCTTCATCACGAGTTTGATGCCACCATCTCTCTAGCCGTCTCAGCCCACGCTTCAGCTCATGCAACTCCTGGGTATACCAAGGCACTCGCCTAACACGAGTGTGGAGAGGGTGCCTGTGAGCGATCTCGTCAATGACCAAGGAGAGCCGGTCATGCCAGTCATCCACCAGCTCATCCAACAAGCCGCCAGGGGGCCTCAGATCCCGAAGGGCCATCTGGAGCCGCAACTGGTCCATTTGGCGCCGCAGGCGAGCATAAATCTGCTCGCTGCCTAAACAGGATTGAGGTGGAACCTTCAGATGGGCCTTCAGGGCCTGGTGGTGCAACCATGGCACTACCTCCATAGTGATCCGGTCCACCTTCACCCCCGCCGCGATGATCAAGTCGAGCGTGTGGCCGGCCCAATGCGTGGGAGTCGAGACAAGTTGAGAGAGTCCCAGCATCGCCATGGTCAACACCAGGTCCATAGCCCGGCTGGAGGCCGCGTCCTCGGCATGGACATTGAAATCACCCAAGACAATCAGCCTAGGGTGCTCCAACGCCCAGCCTGATACGGTCTCCAGCAGGGATGACAGACTACTGGCCTGTGCGTTAGGCGGTCGGTACCCCAGCCAGAATGCCAAACTCTCCTCAGCCTCCAGCATCACACCGACACACTCCACGCCCATGATCTCCACCGGCAGAAGTGCCCTGAAGGAGTAAGTTTCCCAAATGAGGATAGCCACTCCTCCCCCCTGCCCCCGAGTCCGTGACTGGTGGAGGACCAAAAACCCAGGCGGGGTAATCTGGGCGAGAGCTACTGTCTCTCCCTCCCGCACCCAGGTCTCGGTCACACACGCCAGGTCAACATGTTGTTCTTGTACAAAATCCCGAAGGGTTGTAGTTTTGTTATTAATAGACCTGGCGTTAAACAGCACCAGTGACAGAGGGGGGTTCTTCCTCCTGGCCCCACTGCCAGCCACCATTGGGATGGGCCATAGGCTGGAAGGGGCGCTGAGCCATTCTATTTCTCTGCGTCCTTCCCTTAGAAACCCGCCTCAGCCCACCACACTTCCCCTGCCCCAAGAGCACCAGAATTTGCTGACCAGCCATTTATTACCCTGATGGCCTCCGCAGTACTTCAGGCCACCAGTGAGTTGGATGACAGAGCGCAGCAAAAACCACTCTCAAGGCAACAGCTTACCTTAACTTAGCCTACTGCTACTAAAAACACTCTGAGTGCTATTAAACAAAATACTAAACAGTATTTCCTGACCTAATATTTATCTAAACATTGTAAGTCCCTGGACTAAAAAACCAACAGTCACTGCCATCACTCATACAGCACTTACTCATTTATCATCCTACTAGCAGACAGATCATAAAACACCCCAACCCACAAACATTCAAACTGTTGCCAAATGAAAGAAGGTTCTGCTGCTACCTCCCCAGCTGCCAAGAGCATAGATGTAAACAACCCTCCACTTCTCGCATTGTAAAACCGTCCAGTTGCCGCCTCCAAGTTCCAAGCTCCCCCCCACAGGGAAGAGAAACAGCTCTCTTCCATGGGAGCCTGTTCCCCGGGCTAGCCACCGGAGGCTCTCTAATCTGGTTTATCCCAGATTAGAGTCCACACACTTAACCACTACATCAAACTGGCTTAACTTTAGGATTTCCATACTTTGCAAAGTCAGGAATCTTTTTCTTAGATTTTACAGTTGATGCTTGCTTGCAAAATTTTGGGGTGGCTTATCTTTTTAACATTAGGTCAAAATGATTGAACTATGGCTGCTATAGATTAAAATTCCATTTCTGTTGCTAATGTATGTGTGTATTATGTGTGCACATAATGGTTTAAGCAACTTCAGAATATTTGTAGGGCTATTCTCCTGAAGTGTCCTGATCATGTAGGCACCTGCAAGTGATTTTGCCCCCATAGACACAAGAAAGAGTCACACAATGGTAGTGATTGTCTGAGACACAACTGACTTGGGCAGAGCAACCTTGAGTTGCGCTTGCACTGTGGTGGTGCTTGTCACCCCCTAAGGTGATAGGCACATGGCTGCTGAATAGGAAAAAGATGCCTCAACATTGTCCCCACACATGAGAGAAATAATCAGACAACCAAGGTTGGGTAAAACTAAGGCCACTTTATTTAACATAAATTAAAGTAATGGCAAGGGCAAACAGTGAACAGCACCATGGTCAAGGCCTTGGGTTCCCTTAACCCTATCCTTACTGTACAACGGGTAAGACATCAAGGCCCTGGTTTGGAGCCAAGTCACTCACACCAGGCTGGCCCAGTGATTGGGATACGTCTTGAGGATCCCTCCAACACAACTGCACAGCCTGTGTGGAGGACCCATTGTGGCAATCCTCATCCCTAACCGCACGGCTGCAGGGGTCATCCTGTCAGACCCCTATACCCGCACAGGTTTGCTGATTGGTGCTTACCGAGCCGCATGAACTTTATCTAAGATGTAATTCTGCCACCGCAAAGGCCAAGCCTCTACTTAGACCCCTGCACCTAATCAGATATCCAAGACTAATCTAAGCCCTTGCCATAAATCGTGCAGGAAAATGTCATTCCCTGTTTTAGCTCTCAATGCCCATTCCAGGAATGAATTGAAGTGCTCAAGCACAGCGCATGACACAGAACATCCCATGGGCAAACCCCTATCCATAAAGAACTGGCCATCAAAAGAAAAGCCCAACAACTGAAAACCATCTGGATGCACAGGGAGGAGGTGAAACGCAGACTTAATATCACACTTTGCCAACTCCGTCCCACTACCACAGCACCGCACAACAAAAACCGCCTAGTCAAATGAGGTGTACCTCACCGTGCACAGAGAATCTGGAATGGCATCATTAATGGATTCACCTTGAGGGTATGAAAGTTGTGAATTAAGCGAAATTCACCAGCTGCCTTCTTAGGCACAATCTGCAGAGGTGAAACCCTCAAATTAGGAAGTGGTGGTGAAGAAAATGGGTCCAAAACACAGCCCTCATCCAATTATTTTGCAATCTTTTTCTGCACCACCGATCCCATGCCCTTAACTGACTGAAGATTGGAGGCCATAAACGGGGCCCTCAAGCCATAAAAGGAGATGTGAAACCCAACTTTGAAACCCTCTAACAAGTAAACCTTGTCCTCCTTCCTAAGGTACCGCTGCAGCCAGGCTTCAAGTGCCTTCAGCTTTACTGGGCTGGGACCCTTTTCCAGCAGAGGACAATGAACTGTCCTCCCCGTCATTGACTTCTATGGGGCTTCCCTCTAGAACATGCAGTGAATGAGTGGGATCCTCCACACAAAGGGCACTCATGTCTGTAGAGACAAGTCTTCCTATTACAGACCCCCTGGGAACCAAATTCCTAACAGAGCAAGTGGGGTTGAACCACCTGCCCCGTGGACCCATGAGAAACAGCAGCTCCTTGTGAGCGATGCACCATATGCCCACTATGTGAGCAGTCACTAAAATTAGGCCAGGAGGAGACATGACCTGAAGCCAAAGATGAGGATGTATTTGATCCCACGGAAGAACGGGACTCATGTTTAGATCCCTCATCGTATTGCAGCCATGCTGGGCCAGGGAAGCCTGTATAGGCCTTATAAATAATATCCAAATACTGGAATAATGCAGCGGCCCTCCATGGCTGTGATCGTGAGATCACCTTCGCGTAAATTACAAATCCAGGCAACCAATTTGCCCAGGTCCAGTCTACCTTCCTCCTTTTCAAAATCTTATCTTTGTCATCCAGTTCGTCTTTATCTTTCTTTTCCAAATCCCTATACAGAAGGCTAAAAATGTCAATGTAATCCTTTTTACAGATCTTTTCTTGCGTAGCTAGTAACACATGGTCCCCTAGAGGTAAAGCAATGTCCCCAAAGGGCATTGCCTTGGCTTACGCAGCTGCATAAAGTGTTGCCCAAGGCAGGGCTGGCCCGAGGTGTTTCTGAGCTGTAGGCGAGGCCAGCTTGTGGAGCCCCCCCCCAGGATATGCCAACCTCCTAGTGGGGGCTGGAAACCTCCCAGAAACACACCCGGGAAGGGGGGTGCCGGGCACCACAAGCTAGCCTCGCCCCTGCCCGAGTCGGCTTCCCACTCGCTCAGCCCACTGGGGGAGATGCGCGTGAGCAGAGTCCCAGCCCGAGCAGTCCCTGGCACATCTGCAGTTGGTGCCCGCATCTGGCTTCTGTCCACTCGCCGCCCATTGGGGCGCTCTGGGAAGTTCCACCTGGCCCGCAAGCCAGAGAGGGTTGCCAGCCAGCCAGGCAGCAGACTCAATGGCGGCACAACCCAGAGGCAGACAGCCCCCCGCCTTCGCCTGCTGCAGCAGCACTCGCCTAGCTCCACGGAGGGGCCTGCTGGCGGTACTCCTCTTCTTCCTCCTATTCACTCAGGCCCGGGGGCAGGCTAACCTTCTGCTGGGGTATCCCAAGGCCAATCAGCTGGATGAGGGGCAGGGCTCCCGTTCTGCCATGCACATGCGGCTCTTCAGGGTGCCTCCAGCCACGAGGGGTGTGGACCCACCCGGGAAGGCATCACGGGCATGGCCGTGGCAGTGGCTCACTCCCGGGAAGCGGCAAAGGAAGGCAGCAGGACTGGCCCAAGCAGCAGTCCCGGAGCTCCGTGCGGTCTACTGGGGGGACTGTAGCACCTGGCCCAGCCCGCCTGCGCAGGGGATGGAGGCATGGGTGTCACCCAAGCCGCATGGCTCCTCCTCCTCGTGCTGCCTAAATGTGGCCATTGCCTCCACGCCAGCCGGGATGGACTGTGCTCGCCCACCCTGTAAGTTCCGCATGTCCAACAGCCGCCCCCACGTGGCGCTCGGGTTCTTCCGACTGGAGGAGGCCTGCTGCTGAGTTTTCCTTCTCCTCCTTGGTTCCTCCACCGCCACTCCCCTGCCCTTCTTGCACTGCTGCCACTGGTGGCAGTCCTGGCGGAGGGGAGGGGCCGGGCACCACAAGCTAGCCTCGCCCCTGCCCGAGTCGGCTTCCCACTCGCTCAGCCCACTGGGGGAGATGCGTGTGAGCAGAGTCCCAGCCCAAGCAGTCCCTGGCACATTTGCAGTTGGTGCCCGCATCTGGCTTCTGTCCACTCGCCGCCCATTGGGCCGCTCTGGGAAGTTCCACCTGGCCCACAAGCCAGAGAGGGTGGCCAGCCAGGCAGGCAGCAGACTCAATGGTGGCACAACCCAGAGGCGGACAGCCCCCCGCCTTCGCCTGCTGCAGCAGCACTCGCCTAGCTCCACGGAGAGGCCTGCCGGCGGTACTCCTCTTCTGCCTCCTATTCACTCAGGCCCGGGGGCAGGCTAACCTTCTGCTGGGATGTCATGCCAAGGCCAGTCAGCTGGATGAGGGGCTCAGGGCTCCCGTTCTGCCATGCACATACGGCTCTTCAGGGTGCCACCAGCCACGAGGGGTGTGGACCCACCCGGGGAGGCATCACGGGCATGGCGGTGGCAGTGGCTCACTCCCGGGAAGCGGCAAAGGAAGGCGGCAGGACTGGCCCAAGCAGCAGTCCTGGAGCTCTGTGCAGTCTCCTGGGGGGACTGTAGCGCCTGGCCCAGCCCGCCCACGCAGGGGATGGAGGCATGGGTGTCACCCAAGCCGCATGGCTCCTCCTCCTCGTGCTGCCTAAATGTGGCCATTGCCTCCACGCCAGCTGGGATGGACTGTGCTCGCCCACCCTGTAAGTTCCGCATGTCCAACACGTGGCGCTCGGGTTCTTCCGACTGGATGAGGCCTGCTGATGAGTTTTCCTTCTCCTCCTTGGTTCCTCCACCGCCGATCCCCTGCCCTTCTTGCACTGCTGCCACTGGTGGCAGTCCCGGTGGCTCCAGTTTGGCACCCTAAGGGCCAGCCCGTGCTCTAGGTGAATGCCTGGTTTGCCTAGTGGGTGAGCCAGCCCTGGCCCAAGGTAGCAGATAACTCCAGCAATCCCAAGGATTCAATGGCATACCTGACATTTGGGGTGGAAACATTCACCACAGCACTTGCATGGCCAATGAGCCCAGGCCCATGGCTGCCCTGGACTATCTTAGCTGGGTGTTGTGCCTGTTTGCAAGGCAGGTGGGGCCCCAGAGTCAGCTCCTTGACCCTGGACTATCTTAGCTGGGTGTTGTGCCTGTTTGCAAGGCAGGTGGGGCCCCAGAGTCAGCTCCTTGACCCCAAGGTGCCCACGGACACATCATACTGAATTGCAATGCAGGATTCCACTTACCACTGGGACCCGACTCTTCAGCATCTATGACTTCAACTGGTGCTGCTTCAAGGGGTGCTGCATCCTTCTCAACGATTGCCGCTCAAGTTGCCCCTGTATCCACGTCAGCATCATGCCTACCATCACCAGGCTTGTATTCGAGAGAAGAGAGGCTCTTAATCACTTCCTCCCTGAACTTTTTTCTCTCTGCCTGGCTCTCCTTTCTACGGCCAGACTCAGCAGCCGCCCGCTGGGAGGCAGCAACTGCAGTTCCCCTAGCTTGCTCCAGGGCAGCCAACCTGACTAATATAGTGAAAAGTACTGGGTTCAACGCTTGGAGAACTCGGACTATGACATGCGTTCAGACGCACACAACAAGACATCAAAAAACGGCCCTGCAAGGCCAACTATACACACTCCACCCGGCACACCTCTGTCCCCATAGGAGGGTTTGAATTTCCCACAAAGGGTGCTATTGGTGGACTCAGGGTGGACCAGGATCCTAGGTCTCCTTTGTGTTTGGGGACCAAGCTCCTGCTTTAGCTGCAGACTGCTGGTGGCAGTCTGCGTACATAACATATAGCCTGCTGTTCTGCCCTTTCTTCCTCATCCTCAGATGAAGAAGAGACTGCCCCTGCGCCCTGCCTGGGAATGTTTGGCACTAGCCTTTAGGGGCAGGCCCCTTGCCTTTTGATCAGCCCTGGCCTTTTCGAAACACCATTGTCCTATCAATATTTAATTGCTTATCTGCAGAATGAGTAAAATAGCAGCCTAGAGGGCCAGCAGAAAAAATAACTGGCGAAAGCACAGCCTTAAAATGGCAGCCTTTTCTTGAACCTTCTTCTGCTCAAAATTGAACCTAAAATGGCTGCTAAATTGCCTCACATAAAATGGCCACCCCACCAAAGCAAGCCTAAAGAGGCCTGTTAAGTCTATGATGGGGGGGGGGAGGTGAGCGAATGGAAAAACGAAAAGCAAGCACCACCCTTCATCTAAAGTGGCTGAATTACTAAACAAGCAATGCCCGCCAAAGCTGGACTATGGCTACCAAGTGTGTGTGTGTGGGTATCTGGTGACAAAATAGGCTCCTCACAAACCCTGCCCCTTATAGCCAGGCTGGACTTGGCCCAAAAGCCTCTGCACAGAGCGGTGGGGGGGTTAGCCAATATTGGGGTGTGTGTGAAAGGATAAGATACAGTTGAGTGGGGGGTGCCAACTAAGCAGCCCTAGTACAGGTGGTGGAGGGACTGGCAGACTAAGCAGACTCACCAACTGCAGCTGCCCCTATACCCACAGGGCCCTACTTGATCCCCCCCCCCACTACAGAGAGTGTGATTCTCTCTCTCTCTCTTTAAATTTATGACAGGCACTCTGGAGCAGCCCCTAAAAGCCACCCAAAATTGCCGCCGATGCCTACTTCTCACCGCTGCCAGCTGCAGGAGGCCCTGATGTAGGCACAGAAGGCCCACCGATGCTAACCATCAAACGCTGCTGTTGCCAAAGCCAAGCTTACCCCGAGAGCTCATCTGCGCTGCTGTGAGCCTCACTGCCGATGTCAGCACTCAGTCGCTGAGCCCCATCATCACCTCCCGATGCTTGCCGACGCCCGAAACTCCACAGCCGACCTTTGGACTGCTGTTGTGACTCTCCCTGTCTGCCTGCCTCCCTGGCTCTACCGTGACACGCTGCCTCCATCCCCTTCAAGAGGACAGGCTGCAACTGCAGCCCTTCCCCCCTTCTTCTCTTGAGGAGGCAAAGGCGGCCCTCATAATGCATGCCATTGGCTGCCTCACGTAGGGCCAAAGTGTTGACGGGCACTGCTGCAGCAGTGTCCATGGTGATACCACCACAGCACTCCACTCCGGCATTACTGAGACCAGGAGGCAGGACCAATGGGAGCCATGAGTTCAGGAGGCCAAGCGAAGTGTCTATCACTGGCAGGGGATGGAGGAGACAGGCCACAGGAGTGATGCTCATCCTCTACCGCACACACACCCTTAAAGAGATCAGCTGTCACCACAAGCCCTGGCCACCTGTCAGCGGGGAGGGAGCATCATCCATTAGCACCACAGGAACCCCACTTTGGTGCTCTGTACACAGAGCACACAGGGTACCAGAGGCTGATGACAGACAAGAACATGGATGTCAAGGTGCTCCCAGTCACCACCAGCCATGGCAGCCAGATGGCCACATGAAGGTGTCTCAGTGCCAACCCATGTGCGACTCTTACTGGAGGCACAGAGAAGAAGGGGCACAGAGGGACCCTGAGAGTTTCCCCAGCACCCTCTTGATGAGCTCCTGTTCCTCACCCTGAGTCCCTCACAATGGCAAGAAGCCCCTCCAGGTCCCCAGCAGCCACTATTACAGATAATATGAAAATAGGGGACCATGGTGTGCACAAAGTACATTCAAGAGCAAAAAAGAAACACCATGTATGTATATAATAACAATAGAAAAGTTTCCAAAATATTGTATACTTCAATTGTATAGTTATATTGTATAATTATAATGATATGTTCACATTACAAGTATTTTTGAATAATAAATTTCAATTATTAATTATAATTAAACTCAATAATAATAAAGTAATGATCAAAATTAGAACACATGTATGCACATTCAAATATTCATATATAACCCATATACATGGAAACAATGTTCCCTATGCCATGGAATGCAAAACAGGATTCAAGAAGGTGACTGAAAAGGTTCCTATAAAGAGAAACATTCCCTGTAAACAAGGAGTGCACCACAAGATTCACAAGTCCGACACAAGTGTGGCAACGTGCATCTGGATTTAAGCGCATTTCATTAAGTCTTTTTCAAAGTTGAAAAACAATTTAATGCAGAGTATTAGCTGGAACCCATACTTATTAAATTTTTATATAGTAGCCAGTGCCATCATTCAATATCTCAGCAGGTGTATCAGCTTTCTTAAGTTCTTCATTCAAGCATAGATTTTGGATGACCATCAATTCCTATTGTGCATAATGCAGGCAGTTATAGTTTTGATTAAACCGATTAGAAAGTTAAAGAAAAAATGACTTCCGGTTTGTGGATTGGCGATGGCGGTCGCTCTCCCCGGACCTCAGGGAAGCGATTAGCACACCAGTGGCATGGAGGGGTGCTACCTCAAGTGGCATTCCCACAGAACCTTTGTGATAGGCTCCAGGCCAGATGGCTTTTGAGGGTTAGCCTCTTTGACGGCTCGATGCCAAAGAATCAAGGCTTCCCTCCACCCTGACGGTCCTGCCATTGTGTGGCCTTCGGGCACAAGCTAATTCGACCGGGACAAGCATGGGAGATCGAGCGGAATAATGAATGATGTGAGCGAGGTCAGAGATGTGACCAACAATGACCGTGAGTTCAAAGTAAACTGAGTTTTTAAAAAAATGAATCTCCCCCCCTGGGAAAAGCGGCGCACAAAGAGGGACACCTCTTAAGCACATGGACAGATAAACGTATCGAAGGGGGAAGGGAGGAAGTAAACAGCGACTTTATTCTGAGAGACTTATGTGAGTGCCGATAGTGAGGCAACGAGTTTTCCGAGCCCTTGTAAAGTGGTTTGAGATTGTAAACAAAAGTGTAAAATGGCGGCTTCCCGAGGAAAGTTAAAAGTGAAACCGGGCAGTCAGAGCCCAAAACCGGAAGAGGGAGCAGACGTCATGAAGATGTTAGCAGATATGCTCAAGCTGATGATGGAGCAACTCGGTGGTATTAACCAGCAACTGACCTCGTTAAACCAAAACTTTGCTCTACAGCAGCACCAGCTGGCAGAAATGGAGAAGAAAGTGGAGCAGGCGACTGAGAAAATTATAGAGATGGACACCGCAAACAGGAAAATGCAGAAAAGAATGGGAGATGTGGAAACAAAACAAAACCTCCAAGAAAACCATCTGTTACAGCTGCAAATGGAAAAGGCCAACATGATTCTCAGATTCCAGGGAGTTCCTGAAACTGAAAAAGAAAATTTGAAGAAGACTCTGGGTGAGATTATTGCTCCAGTAACAGGTTTGTCAGCGGATGAAATAATAAAAGATATGGAGACTTCCTATCGGGCTTACTCCAATTATATTTAAAAAAATAGCCTGCCTGGAGTGATTGTGGTCAGATTTGCAAGAAGGCAGACCAGAGATGATATATTAAAGGCAACCTCAGCAACTCCACTGAAACTGGGGAATACAATCATTAAGACTTTAAAAGACATTCCATTTGAAATTCGTCAAACGAGGAAAAGCTATAAGGACTTAATCTCTTTTCTTCAAATGAACAGAATTCAGTACTGGTGGGCATTCCCTGAATATGTCATCTTTAAAATTAATGATAAAAGAGAGAAGATTGACTCCATGTTTAAACCAAGGAACTCTTGAGACATCTGCTGGGATTGGGGGAAGAACTCGAAGACGAAGAAACCAAATCAAGTGACCCTGCCACCTCTGGAATGGATGAGGACTCTGCGGTAGAAGCGGGTGCAGGAACAATGAAAGTTGTTTATGACTTCAGAGATAGAAAACCGAAGTAAAGGCAGAAGGACTCTGAAAATTGCCTTTTGAAGTAAAGAAGATGCTCAGAAAGTTCTTTCATAATAACTAACATATTAACATAGAAGCTGTGAAAAACAAGAACTTTACAAGTATATTGTTTTACTAACACTTTAATTACTATCATTTAGCTTAACACGGATATGATCTCCTTCTCTTGGGTTTTTAGTTAGTGTGAATTTCTTTTCTTTATCCATAGTTGTAGTCCCCCTCCCTATATTTCTTTGTAGTTATATAGTCTTATGAAAAAATAATAAAAATATCCCTTCGGGGGTTAAAAAAAAAGAAAGTAAAAAATAATTGTATGTATTAAGCAGTTTCTACTTATAATGTAATTGTCTACTTAAATATATTCATTTTTATAGCATTTATTCCTAGTAATTTATATCCAACACATATTTTCTCTGTGCTCCTCTTCCCAAATGTAATCCCTTTCAACCCCTGGAAAGATTATCTGCGGACTAGCAGGACTCAAGTGAGTTGACAGTTGTGTGAGCTGAGGGCTGCAATGAGGAGGAAAAAGAAGGAGAGATCGCTTCCTCTCTTTGATCAGCAAGAGTTAACAAGCATAGCAAAGCCAGGGAAATTATATTACCAACAATTGCTGCTATGGTCTCTGTACTTATCTTGATTCATTTGAATTTTACATAATGATGGTTTACTTCATCCTTCTGTATGTCTTGGTCCTTTGAAAATGTTTACCACTTGCTTTTTTTCTTTCTTAACCAACCTCAAATGTACGTCTGCCTAACAAGGACTCACTGCATCTGACAAAAGTGGGCAAGTGCTTGAAAGCTTATGCCATCCTCCTCCAAAACATGCTAATTTTTAGGTGCAACAATATTTCTGTTTATATTTGTTCTACCACATAAAAGTTGAATGATTAAACTATAGTAGATTATACACCACTCTTGACAGTTGTATCAAATGACTTGAAAAAGTTATTTCCTCCTGATTGAAATATTTCATAGAAATTATAATATAAAGGAGTGTGCTTTGTCTAGACTTGATTAAGACTCTGTGGGATTGAGCAAGCAGACTGCAGTTAGTAGAAGTCTGTTTCTAATAGAAAACATTATCTTAGAAAAAATGGACTCAAATCTGAAAGCAATTCATGCAGTTATGCCTAGTGGGAAAAAAGCCTTTTCAGCCACTTATTTGATCAGTGAAATAACATGTTGACTGATATTACTCTATTTCCTATAATAGGATTAGGCAGGTGTTTGGCATTCTCTAGGTAATGATAGAGAAGGTAGTAGCCACCCTCTGCTCAATTCATGCAATTGAATATTTATGGTGTGTCCTGCTGTTCGAATTTCCTCATTTCTGTTGACATCTCTCCCCTTGATCCCATTTCTTCAGTTTAGTAAATTAAAAGGCACAATGGTTGTGACTTACTATTATTCAATTGAATTTTGTACGCCCACCACTATTGGAAATCTTCAGGAAATCACAGTTGTTCCCTTGCCTGTAGCAAAGCTCCGAAATGCTGCTGCTTCTGAAATGGCACTGAAATTGTTTGTAATATCCTTCAACCAAATTGTTTGCAACGATCTTTAATTATGGTTTTCTGTTGCATTTCCTCACCTTCCCAGAACCAGTTGCACAGTAATTCTTCTGTCTTGTTCTTCTTGCTGGTCTACATTCTTATGGTTGTAAGTTTATAAAGATAGTAATACAGGTAACTCTGTTTCCTATACCATGTTCATTCTCAAATTTGAATCAGGTTTACTGAGCATGGTCATGACTTTCTATTATGAGTTAGATTGGGGTCATTTCATGTAAGAAAGACTAAGAGACATTTTTGCTGAATTCATTAATGTGAATGTCAGCTTTCAATAAGGCATTGTTAAAATAACCAGCAGCAGTCCTTACAAGTTTAATAAGCGTTGGTGGTTTCCACTTTGGGTTCATTCACATTTGATCTCTGAATATAGTGGTATGTATAGTCGATCTGGAAATTTCATTGGCCAGCCTACTGAAATGCATTCTTGAGCTGCTGAAAAATTCTAAAACATCTGCCCTATATATCACAGTTCTATATGTGTAACCTGCCTTGTGACTACAAATTGAAACTATTCTTAATTGAGGGGGGGGGAGTGCTTTGGTTGGCTGATGTTAATTATTAGTAAGTGATTCCCATCAGAATAAGTATAATTTATTTTAGCGTGAACTTCAGATACAAATTTTAGCCTATATACAAACTGTTTCTGTGTAGCAATAAACCTTGTACACAGTCTGTGGCAAAACCCTCTTCCTTTCTCATCCCATTTTTTCTCATCTCTCACTTTCCATTTCCGCCTGGGCGGTTGCTCCCCACACCAGCTGACTTGTGTTGGACACTATATACATTTCCCTTATGGAATGCTGGACACTATCACCCCCTTAGTGATTGTCCTATTCTCCACTTTTTGGACCTATCCTATCTTCAGGGTGTTTTCCTATACCCCTGTGGAGTACTCAAGTCTCTTTAAACTTTTGACTCTTTAAACCACTGCCATTAATATATTTCACTTAGCAATTGCAAGAAAACTTTCTTTATGATTTAACTAAGTTTCTTTTACAGACACATATAATTGAAAAGAACAAGTGTCCAATAGCATCTTAAATACTAACAAAATTGGTGTCAGGGTATAAGCTTGTGAGTCACTACTCAGTGACTCATGAAAGCTCATACCCTGCCACAAATGTTGTTAGTCTCTTTAAGGTGCGACTGGACTCTTGCTGACAGACTGTAGCTCAGACAGAGACTGACTTCCCACACAGACACAGGTATATTCTTTCTCCTTTCTTCACTATCCCAAACCAGCCCACAGGCCAAACCTCATACTTCACATGTAAAGCACTAGTCCTAATAATCACTAATTGGCTCACTTACTTGGCCACTTGAGTAATTTCCCTTCCCATAATTGTTGGTGGAAAGTACTGTCAAATCTCAGCTGACTTACAAATGAGGATCAACCCGGGCAAGTGCAAAATAAAGCACATTGGAGCCAAAATTCCTAATAATAAATATACATTGATGGGGTCCAAACTAGTGTTAACTAACCAGGAAAGAGATCATGGAGTTGTGGTAGATAACTAACTGGATATTAGTTCAGTGTGTGACTGCAATAAAAAAAGGCAAATGCTTTCCTGGGGATTATTAGGAAGGGAATTGAAAACAAAACAGCCAGTATCATAATGTCCCTGTATACATCTATGCTGCAGCCTCATTTGGAATATAGTATACAGTTCTGGTCACCTAAAAAAGATATTATAGCATTGGATTGCCTCACCTAAAAAAGATATTATAGCATTGGAAAAGGTGCAGAAAAGGGCAACTAACATGATTAAGGGGATGGAGCACCTTCCTTGCGAACACAGATTAAAGAGGTTAGGGCTCCTTAGCTTGGAGGAACAACGACTGGATGTAACATGATAGAGGTTTACAAAATTATTCATGGGATAGAGACATACTTTTCTCCCTTTCTCACAATGCAAGACCTCTTGGGCACTCAATGAAATTAATGAGCAGTAGGTTTAGAACAGATAAAAGGAATTACTTCTTCACCTAAAGAGTAATTAGCACGTGGAATTCACTGCTGCAGGAAGTAGTGGCAGCTACAAATATAGACAGCTTTAAGAGGGGATTGGATAAAAATACGGAGCAGAGGTCCATCAGTGGTTATTAGCCACAAGGTATAGAGGGAGCACTATGTCTCGGGCAGTGATGCTCTGTATTCTTGGTGCTTGGGTGACAACAGTGGGGGGGCCTTCTGGAGTTCTGGCCCTGCTTATGGACCTCCTGATGTCACCTGGTTTTTGGCCACTGTGTGACAGAGAGTGTTGGACTGGATGGGCTGTTGGCTTGATACAACATGTCTTCCCTTACATTCTTAAATATGGGGTTAAAATCCCCACTGAATTATGAAGCACACGTGTGGCCCTAGGGCAATCAATTCTGTCAACCTAACCAATTTAACAGAGTTGTTGCAAGGCTAAAATGGAGATTGAAAAAAAGTATACACTGTTTTGAACTCCTTGAAAGAAGGGTGTGATAACAATTAGACTTGGAACCTATTACATGACAATTGCATACAGTACAAGCAACCCCTACATTAAACAATAATAATTGTGACTGGCTAAAATGAAACAGTTCCACACAGCACATTTTCAAGAAATACCTTGTATACTTTTTCCTCTTTACCACAGGTGGACGATTAAATGGAGATGGGAAAATATAAAGCTGGGGGTGGGGGGCTCAGAATATATTAGCCAGTGTCTGAAACTTTAAGAGACATTTATTAACAATCCCTAATGAAATTCTCTGGCATCAAAGTGCTGCAAATGAGACCTTTAGCAGATGTAGACTTTTACTCACTTATCCAGAGAATTAGTTTAATAGTGAAAGGTGTGATATGGTTTTATAGCATGCATTTATTATCTGTAATGACACTTGGGGGGGAAAGACCTATTCTAACTCATTCTTCTAAGCAGTGGTGCATCCTCATCTTTTCCTGTTCCATTACCACACTATCTTCCATGCCTCTTAATTTATCTACACATTTTTCAAGCTGTTTAGTGCTCTGGACCACTGATATCATATGAATTTCTGGAAATCCATTGTGTTATCAGCTACAGATGTCATTATGCAACACACCTTTCCATAATTTTTCCAAAGACCAGATAGACCTGAAGACAAACTTATATGGGTGCATATTGGTATACTGCACATTTGTTTAGTGCATATTTCAATTTGCAGCTTCATTTTTAGCATTGTGTTGACTCAACTAAATGCCAAATGCCTCTGTCTGGTGAGGAGGAGGGGAAACTGGCCTTAGCAGAGATTACTTTGTCTACTGATCTGTGCATGTTGCTAGGTAGACAGTATCATCTTGTTAAGACAAATAGAAAGAGAAAAGAGTGTTAAGGGATATGCTTTGTAGAGGGTTAAATCTTTATGAACTAAACTCAAAGGGTTGAAGACCAATTTTCATCAGTGTGAAATTTGTCCTGTAAGGTTCCTCAGGGTGCAATCCCCCATCCTATTCAAGCTTTGTAAAACTTTTAGAATACATCTCTCCTTATATATAATTGTCACTTAGGGTGGCAAGATTTGATGCACAGCAAAATCAGTTTGCTCCCTGCTGTATCACGCACCCCGAGTCCGTATCCATTGCCTGCCTGCTTCCCTCAGTCCCACCCACACAGCCTCTGGCCACACTTTTCCACTCACTCTCTAGGGAGTCGTCCAATGGCATGGATGCTCCAGTGGTCGCTCCTGCGGGGAGGCAGGAGGATGGCCCCGCCTGGCCTCACCATGGCCTGCTCGCTCCCTCTGACCCCAGCTCAATCCACCCTGGCTGGTGCCACCGACATCACCTTTTCCCTTGCCAGCCTCCGTACGCCACCTGCTCCCGTGCTCACCATCTCCACTCACCCTGGCCATAACAGCAGCACCAGGAGACGGAATCTGAGGTGAAGGAACATGGAGAGGGGTGCTGGGCAGGCAGGAAGGAGGGAGGCAGCCAGCGGCAATGCTGTGGCCGCCCCAGAAACAGAACACACTGGTTGGGGATGCGGCCGATGAGATGGGTAAGCGGCGCTGACGGGAGGGGAGAAGGTCGGGGGCCTGGGGGGTGACAGTGGAAGGGAGAGCATCATCTCCCTGAGGGGAGATGGTGGACTGAAAAGGGACAGGGGGACAGGGGGCTGACGGGCGGACCACCACAGAGGCAGCCCGCAAGCCGGCGGACCACCACGGGGGAGCACACAAAGCCACTGGACATACCAGCATCTCCCCTGCAGTCCCCACGAAGCCGTTGGGTGCCATGGACACTCCAGTGGGCACTCCCACAGGGAGGCAGGCGGACAGTCCTGCCTGGCCTCACCGCAGCCTGGTCGCTCCCTCCGGAGCCCGAGTGGCACTGGCCTGTGCCGCCGATGCTGCCTTCTCACTCATGGCAGCCTCCCTCTGTGGCCTGCTCGCCCCTCCCTCTGCCACACTCACCGCCTCCACTCTGTCCGGCCACAACACCAGCAGCGTGAGGATGGCTCTGAGGTGAAGGCCCATGGGAAGAGATGGCAGGCAGCCAGGAGGGAGGGAGGTGGCCAGTGCCGTGGCTGCCCCAGACACAGCACACTCCAGCCGGGGATGCAAAAGACAGCACGAGACCGCTGAGATGGGCAGGCACCACTGATGGTGAGGGAGAGTGTCAGGGGCCTGGGGGGAGACAGTGGAGGGGAGACCGTCAGGTCCATGAGTGGACAAAGTTCAGGATAAACTGTCATGGGCCTCAGGGGCGGACTGCAAGCCGCTCAACTCCACAGGGGAGGGAAACACTACCAGCCCAGCCCATTGCACCTCGACAACAGGCTCTTGGAAGGGAGCAGAAAGCGGGGAGGAGGCTCTGTCTGCTCAGAGACAGCCCATCCATGGAACTGCTGCTGTCCCATCCCCTCACCCTGCCACTCACGGAGTCTGGGGAGCGGGAAGAAAGTGGTGGGTCGGGGAGAGGAAAGGCCCCACGTCTAGCTAAAGCTTGTTTTCTTGCTTTCACAATGGGCTTTGCTCCTAGTTATTCATAATTTGGAATTGGTGGCATTAATATGCTGATGACACTTGTCTCTGTATCTCTCTGTTCTAATCCCTCATTGCTGTGGTTAAATTTATTCATTAAGTTATGTATTTAAAACATTTTTAGCCACCTTTCTACCTTGCAGAACACAAGGTGCCTTACAATATAAATAAAACAACGATTATTTTAAAAGAGCCATGATTTAAAATCTCCAGTTAGGACTGCCAATAAATAAAAACTGAATTAGTCAAATGCAGTCCTAAATAAAACTGCTTCCTGAAGACTGGAAGTGAGAGGGCAAGGCACACCTCTCTAGGGATGTTGCACCATGATCAAGGGACTAACGGTGAATGAACGGAAACTGAATCCTAGAAATATGGAGGTAAGGCTGGTTGCGAAGTCTGAAGTCCTAAAGGACATTGCGCTTCCACTTTTGGTGGGTTCAGTTAACCCTTGCACACTCAGAGATCGTTTCCACATCTGGTACTTGCCTCTCATTCCTGGTGTGTCAAAGAGCGTCAGATCTGATTCAATGATTCCACAGTAGGAAGAATTCCCGTGGCAAGGGATGACATTTCTGGCTGGGTGGGAGTGGTGAGTGTGGGGAAAAAGGAGCAGTTGTGATGCAGATTATGCTAATGTAGAGTTTAGGCACAATGTGAAGAATTCTCCACTTGAAACTGCGAGTTCAGGAGTGCGACAATGAAAACTTCTGGAAAATGCAGGATTCAAAAGATGCTGGGGGAAAGGAAGGAAGATGTGGGTCAGAACCCTGCCATGCATCAACCTGTGGTGAAATAATCATTAGCTGCAAATAACTGTGGAGGTCAATGGCAGGGCAAGCTCTTTTGTGGAAACGGTAAGAGGAAAGCCTAGGGATTATGCTGGATCCAGCATTACTGCAGTATCAAGTCCTTGCAGGTTCCACCCAGTACAGTTGGTAAGCACTCAGCTGGCCCCACACAACTGGGTCACAGTTTTCCTGGGGAGTGACCTCCTAGTTCTTCTGCTTCTAAGAACTTCATTGCTTGTCAATCATCAGATCTTAACTGTTGGGTAGATTTACTATTGGTGCTGAGGTGGGGATGTACAGGGGAAACTGAGCAGGCTGGATTAGTGTTATTCAATAGTGGGTTTAATTTGGGTAATTTCCCCATGCTAACTGCGTGACCATTAATTAAGTTACTTACAGTTAAGGAGGTCTGGGCCTGTTTAGTTCTTAATGATAAAAGTGTTTCCTTTACTTGTGTTGGATTCAACTGGCTTTCAAGCAAGGGAAACCTTTACCTTTACTTTACTTGTGTTAATCTACCTATGATGGCTTTTTGGTCCAGAGAACTCCCACCCAATCACCATTGGAGAGAAATCCCAGAGAAAGAATTTTAAGTCCCACAGCTGATGTTCAGAGCTGGCTGCCATTTTCAGTGGAAGGAGAGACCCCCACCAGGAGCTCCTAGGCTTAAATAATAGTAGTAAATTAGTAGTAATTAAGGTACACAGCAGTGGACATCTAGCATGAAGACGTGTCTCATGGTGACCGGATGATTGATACATGACATGCAGGTGAGGAGGAGCAAGATCATCTTAGGGTATTGTTCTAAGGTAGTTATATACTTGAGACCATTTAGAAGAAATAAATTGGTTTTGGGACAGATAGTTCAAAATTGGAAAGCATTTGTCATCAAAGGTGGAACATTTTGGGCATCATAGTGTGGGCATCATAGTGTGACATTTATTCTGTCAGTGACAAAATCCATGAGGTAGTGGTCTCACAGCTTGCGGAACCAGACTTTTATAGTGGGTGGTCTGTTATCCTTCCAATAAGAGGCTATTGCTGTTTTAGCAGACCACCAGGGTGTCTATAAGGTCTTTGTCAGGGTGGAGGATTATCCAGCCAGTGGTCAAGAAAAACAGTTTCCATACTCAATCTCAAACTGTTTGAGATTGTCCCTAAATTGTTCCTAAATTCAAATATTTATATATATAATGAGTGTAGATAGCAATACCAATCAATTAAGTCAATTTCAAGTGGATCAAATATTTCAATTAATTATTTCAATTGTTAGAAATAAGTGGGGAATCAGAAAAATAAGTGGGGAATCAGATAAACAGGATTCATTAAATCGATTTACTTAATTAATTGCTAATCAAAGTTCCCCAGAGACCACTGAGCTTAGGGTCTCAAAATTGTCTGGCACCTCCCTGGACTGAAATACGCCAGGCTGGTCTCTACCAGGGCCAGGGTCTTCTCAGTAGCAGCTCCATACTGGTGGAATGAACTCTCGGAAGACATCAGGGCCCTGTGGGACCTTTTACAGTTCTGCAGGGCCTGCAAAACAGAGCTCTTCCACCAGGCCTTTGATTAGAAGCTGCTACTAACAACTGAACTGTGACAAGGCCCTCTATGGCATCACCAACAGCCTGTGATATACTGGATACTGACTCTGGCCATACTCCCCTGTCACCATTCCACCATGGCCTACTGGGATCACTTTGTAATGTTATACCACCATCAGCACTTTATTTGTTATGTACATGAGTTCATGATGTTTATCATCTGCGTTTTAATGCATTTTAACTTTTTAATGTACACCGCTCTGAGCCTGCCTTGCAAGGAGGGTAGGATATAAATTGAATTAAATAAATAAATAAATAAATAATAGTAGGTTACTAGAAGAAGAAGTTAACAATATGATGAAGCAATCAATTATCAAGGTTGTGGTAAAAAGCACTCCTTTTATGTGGTAGGTCTCTGTACTCTTGCAGGCAGGTGGGGTCTGGAAGACACTAGAAATATTTATTCCAGCATGCAATTGTGAGAACTTAAACATATCAGAGGAGCCATGAGAGACAAAACACTCTTTTACCCTCTCCCCCCAGACCCCATTCAACAGATTTAGTGCTGTGTAAATATAAACGTCAACTAATGTGATTCAAAATGGGAAACTTGCAGAATGTGAGAGAAGTCCAATGGTGGAAAAAGGAAGACATGATTTTCATGGCAGTGATCTGGTAGGCAGTTTATTTTCTGGTGGTGGTGGTGAAGGAGAGGTGAACTTTGTAAAGGAGTTTGTCAACTACTCCTCCTCTTCTTCTTCTTTGATTTTTAGCAATCTCCATCAGTATTTTTACATCTAGGATGTGAAGTAGTGCAAAGCCTTCCTCCAGTGAAGTGACCCGATGCATTTTGTCGAGGTAGGAGACTTGTAGGATGGTGGGCAAAATCTATTTATAATGGAGGTCTAGCTCCATAAGGCAGGTAATGATAGGTTTCAGTTCCCGCCATTTTTTGATAGCTTCAGGGGGAAGATCTTGGTAAACCTCTATCCTCTCCCCAATAGGTGAGGTGACCATGCTGCCAAGCCATTGTTAACATTTTTAAATCTGAGATACATCAGGGTGAGGATAATGTCTCTGGAAGGGTGGATTTTTAATGTATTGAGGGAGCCGGTCCAAAAGGCTTTAGTTGCTACTGGCAGTATGTCTCCCTCCACTCTGACCTCACGACCCAACCATTGGGATAGAAAAATTGAGAGATCTACATTGCCCTCCACCTTTTCTACCAGGACCCTCAATTTAAGATTATTTTGCCAGAGGAAGAAATCCATCATGAGCAGTTTGTCAGACAAAATATCTTTTTGTCTGCAATACTGCAAGCCGAATTAGCACTGAGGGCTCTCAGTTTTGGTAGAACATACACAAGCCAATAGTAAGTTCCAGCTAGACAGCAACACATTAGGAGTAAGGATATCCTGTAATGTCGATTGTGAATTAAGGGGGGGGGGGGTTCAATGATTTTTCACTTCTCTACTGCCTCCTCCATGACATTCAACTGAGTCCTTGGGGTATTAATGCAAAATTTTCTTATGCTGCAAAGACTCCAGCAGAGCAATGAAGACTCCCCTGGGTGCTCTATATCTTCTTGCCAACAGCTTTTTTATTCTCATTTATGACCCTGAAACTGGGACAACTGTTTATTTCCCCAACAGGGGTGCAATAACATGCACTAGGGAAACAGGAATTGGGTTTCTGCAGGAGAAATGATGGGCATGATGGGATTTAAAAAGCAAATAAGAGTTTCTATCCATAGGTTTTGTGAATGTTTTAACTGCCAACTTGCCAGAGTGAGTAACAAAAACAGAAGTGTCCAAAATTAATTTCAGAATGACTGTATTGAAAAGTAAATTTAACATTAGTGTGTCTGTTATTGATACAATCAATGAAGGCTTCAAATTCAGTAATGTCACTGAAAAGAAAAAACAGGTCATCAATATATCTTTTGAAAAAAATGATATTTTTCAAAAAAGGGATTGGTCAAGACATTACAAATCTAATTCTGTTCAAAGTTGGCAATAAACAAAACAAAAGAAAATATGTTAAAAATATGTCTGTTGAATCTAAAAGAAAATGAGTAGGTAGAAAACAGGAATCTAATGCATCCTGTATGCATAGGTGAGCTTCCTTGTGAGGAATATTGGTGTACAATGATACTACATCTAGGGTCGCTAGTATGGCATTTTTAGGAACAGGTACGTTTTCTATCTTTGTTATGAAGTTCTTGGTGTCTCTCAGACAGGAAGGTATTTTTAATACTGCTGGTTGGAAGAAAAAATCAACATATTTCAATAACTGTTCCACTACAGAATTGGAACTGGATACTGTTGGCCTGCTGGAAGATGGTACCCCTGGCTTGTGAACTTTAGGAAAAACATTAAAAAAATGGTACCCTTGGGAATTGATTAATTAAGAATTTAGCCACTGGTGGGTCAGTGTAAGCAAGAGCTTCTTTAATAGCAGTTTTAATAACTCTTAATACATTGTTAGTGGGATCAAAGCAAATAGGCGTACAAAAATTTCCTGCAGCTGATCATGTAGTCCATACTTATTTAAAGTAATGTTGCCTATCCAAATTGCCATACTTTTTGGATTTTGCTTTACAATATATATTTGAATTTTCTTAGCATAATACAGGTTGTACATTGTGTATTTCTTTTCAGTGATTGTATATCACTTTGCATTGTATTGCTATACTTTTTTGGATTTTGCTTTACAATATGTATTGAATTTTCTTAGTATAATAGATTACAATATTGGTTTAGTGTCTCATTCCACAGCTTTTTTGTTCTCATTTATGTTACTGCTTGGAAGTCTCCTTTTCTGTTTATGGCTTAAGTGTCTCCATACACAATAATAATAAGACTGTCCCTTGTGATAAAAAAAACAGTTATTTTGGCTACAGACCTATAAACACCCCCCCCCCTTTCGAACATATATGTAATTTTTGGGCAATGTACAGAAAGATGCATTTATGAAGAACCATGTTACCTCTTCAACTCTGCTAGTTGTGGACTGTGGATTATACTGGCAGAAACAAGCTTTTTGCAAGATTTGAAAACTATACAGAGAAGGCTTGTGCAAACTGGCATTCCCACAGGCCTGTAGCCAGGAAATTTTTAGTGGGGAGGCACTGGGAAAACTGGTGGGGAGTGACATCACAAAATAAAAAATAAAATAAAAGGGCCCAGATGTGTCCCTGGAATTCAGCCCTGTGGCAGAGCACAAGTGCATATACCTGAGGAGTGAGCATGTGGGAGCCAGCCGAGGAGTGAGCATGCAGGATTCAGTGGTGAGAAAGCCTTCATGGTCCTGGGCACTGAGCTGGACAGAGACATTCAGCAGTGGGGGGAGGGCATGGTGCCCCACTCCAGAATCTCTGAATACAGGCCAGGCTGGAGGGAGGCCTGGATCTGGCAACAACAGCAGCAGTAGCTGAGTGCCTGGGTAAGCATCTCTGCAGAGGCCTCATTCCAACAATTGGATGCCTGAAGCCAGATAAGGGATGCAGCAAGCCAGTCCCAAGCACCCAACATCTGCAGACGCTGGCTCTTGGGAGCTGCCTGTGGATGGAGCGAGAAAGGTTAGCTGCACAGTAGTGGAGGTTGGGAAGCGCTTGGATGGGGGTTGTCTGTGGCTGCTGGGACAGTGGAAGGCAAACCAGAGCAGATGAGCTGACCTCCCTTGGCTGGATCCTGCCACTGGTGTACCCGGGCACCTTTCTACCTTCATGCTCTGCTTCCTGCCCACCATGCCCCTGCTGGCCTAGGAACAATGCTGAAGAAGTGTAGCCTGCCAAACAGTTTGGCCTGGAGTTGGGTTAGTGCATGACAGTTTTCTGTGGGCTATATCATCAGGATCAGCTCTGGGTGGGTCAAGTATTCTCAAGCATTGCCTGTCCTGCTGGAGCTCCCTTCAGCAGGGCAGGGTGCCACCGTGGTGTGCCACACTGCAATGCAATTTAAATGGATTTCAAAGTTAAATGGCTCTAAAAATTTGTGGGGGAAAACCCTCATTTTTGAAAAAGAAAAGTTGTGGGATGTGGACGAAAAGCTGGGGGCATGGCCATGAGATGCCCCACCATGGCAATGGGACAGCATTCCCATGCACTAAAGTAAGGAATAACTGATCACAACTCCTGTATGGTAGGGAATGTTCCATAATCTTGTAAACAATTCAGACAAGATTTAGACATTATAAGACATTGACAGAAGATGCATGAGTACCTGTCCCTTCATCTGCAAAGAAAAAATAGGATATCATGTATGTCACAGCACATGACATAATTCTTCTCACATTTTATAACTCCACACTCCATATAGTCCTCCACTTTTCATGAGGTCATTTGCCCCATGATGGTTGAAGAGCCCACAGAATTGTTTTTGTTATCTTATGTTTTTATAAACTGTGGTGAAAATTCTGGGCTAATTTTATTCCAATTGTACATATAGGATGAAATGGACTAAACTGAAATGAATAAAATGCTGTAGTATTTTAATATATGCGCCTTCTCTCTCCTCATTGCAGGTCCATTCATGTACTACTGAAAAGTAATGTCTTATAAAGGGAAAGCATCCTCAGAACAACTTAAAAGTTTTTTTCATTTCTTTGTGATTCATCCACATGGGATTAATAAAGCACATATTTTGTTCAGTCTAGGGCTAAAGCCAATTTGCACATTCAGCTAGCCGAATCTTCTCTTTGGGTCATAGATGATCATGTTCTGCTTCACTAAGTATATAAGATAGTCAGGTATAAGGACAGCATTGCACTTAGGGCTTTGCGTACACATGGTGAATTTGAGTAATATGGAGTCAGTCTAACAATTCTGGCTTCTATTTTAAAAAGGGCAGCACAATTTCAGCAGCTATCAAAAGCAGTCAGTGTAACATACAACAAATACATCATTCATTTCCTTTCTCTGTCATCTGGGAAATTACTCGGAGTGTGTATGTGGCATAAACTGAGCAGAACAAATACCCAAAAAATACCTTACCAGTATTTTTCAGATATTAATTAAGCTAAATACAGATTCAGAGAATCTGATTGCCTACTGGGATAGCTGAGCTCAAATCAAAGCCCTTTTTTTGGGGGGGGGGTTGCTTTTATTCAGTTATATTCAGCTATACCAAGAATCAGCTGGGGCGACAGGAGCTGAGAACTCCACACCACCTTGGCTGGGGCTGGCTCCTATAGCAGCTCAAGCTGCAAGAAGAGCCAGCCCAGGATCAGCCAGGTATTGGGATCTGGCTTTTTTCAGAAATACCAAAAAAAAAAAAAAACCGTGCCAAAGACCTCTCTGTGGTCATGTGGCCGGCATGACTGAACACCGAGGTGCACAGAATGCTGTTACCTTCCCACCAAAGTGGTACCTATTTATCTACTTGCAATTTCTTACTTTTGAACTGCTAGGTTGGCAGGAGCTGGGGCCAGAGATGGGAGCTGGGTCTCGAACTGCCAAGCTACCAACTTTCTGGTCTGCAGTTCAACATCTTAACCTCTGAGTCATCATGGCCCCTGCAAAAACTACTTGTAGGAACAGGTAATTTCATGAAATCCAAGATATGTCTTATACAAAATGCCTCATACCCTTGACTTGAAACAGGCCCAGCCAACCCATCTACAGATGTATCAAGTAGAAAGAGAGAATTTAGAACTCTTGAAAAATCATTTTTTCCAGTATTCACAGGTGAAAGTCCACACAAATGATGGCTTAACTGTGGTTTTAGCTCAAAGGAATTCATCCTTGACTTAGGCATTTAGCTGTGTAATACTTTATTTTTGTCTCTAGTTTGGAATAAACTACAACTTTTCTATAACAAAGCTGTGTATATGTTTGTCACTGACATTTTATTTAAGTGGCTGCCTAGATTTGTTCACATTCTCAAGAAGGGATTTATCCCAAGGATAAATTTATCCCAAACCAAACAAAATTGGTTGGTGCAGAGGAAGCAGTTGCAGGGCTTCAAACTGTTAGGAATGGATTTTTATTTATTGACTAAATTTACAGCCAAAATACACACTAGGCGGGACACATGGTAGGGACAAACAGGCTCCTCCTCCAGCCATTTCCACTTGTGAAAACAGTGCAGAAGGAAAGCCCAAAGCCTATCCTTTTTCCTTAAAATATTTGGAACTAGGGAGTGACATTTATGTATTTATTTATTATGATCTTTAAGTCACCCTACCTGCAATTGGGCTCAGGGTGGCTTACATGATGTCAAAATACAATAAACAATTCCATAAAAACAGTCGTGCATTAAGACATTAATTCAAATAGGCTAAAAATTTTAAATGACTAGTTAAAAAACCATACTTTTTAAACATAAAGTTTATTAATAATAAGGTCAGGATACAACCATGGTCATCATACACACACACACATTTACAAGGCCAGTGAATTAGTAAGCAATAAGGGGGGAAAACCACAGTTAAATCTGTATGTGGATGATGGTAGAGACATAAGTTTATGACAAAGCAAGGCAAAATATCAACATATCAAATTTAAAAAAAACCAGGCTCATCAGACTTTGTTACATCCATATTTACTTTAAAAACTATAACCAATGGCAGCTCAGCGGTTAATTCCATTCCAGTGTATGCTAAACTCATGCCAGGAAGGGGCAGTGGATAATTTCATTTCATTTTTAAAGGTTAGAGGGTTATGTGAATTTGTGATTAGGTGGGATTGCTAATTCTGAAGAAGACAGAGTCAGGATTCAAAATGATCTAGATAGGCTGTAACAGTGGGCTAAGACAAATAAGATGAATTTCAATAGAGATAAATGCAAAGTCCTACACTTAGGTACAAAAAAATCAAAGGCACGGATATAGAATGGGAGGGACTTGGCTTGACAGCAGCACATGTGAAAGGGATCTAGGTGTTCTGGTTGATCACAAGCTG
>NW_015176010.1:434715-436445 GCF_001447785.1 Gekko japonicus | reverse complement strand
ATATGCCACACCCCCTGACATCACCAGAAGTGTGTCCTCCCCACAGCCGGCGGCGACCTCCAGCGGGCACCAGCAGGGAGCTCCAGGCCCCGCCCTCCCGCACCTCACCCGGGGGGATGGCGTCCCCCCACGTCCCCCCCCCAAATGACCCCTGATTTCAATAGAGATAAGTGCAAAGTCCTACACTTAGGTACAAAAAATCAAAGGCACAGATATAGAATGGGAGGGACTTGGCTTGACAGCAGCACATGTGAAAGGGATCTAGGTGTTCTGGTTGATCACAAGCTAAATATGAGCCTGCAGTGTGATGTGACTGCTTTAACAGAAGCATTGTGTTCAGATCACGGGAGGTGGTAGTTCCGCTCTATTCTGCTATGGTCAGGCCTCACCTGGAGTACTGTGTCCAGTTTTGGGCACCACATTTTAGTAAGGATGTTGACAAGCTCAAGCGTGTCCAGAAGAAGGCAACCAGGATGGTGAGAGGGTTGGAATCCAAGTCTTATGAGGAAAGGCTGAAAAAGTTGGATATGTTTAGCCTGGGAAAGAGAAGGCTTAGAGGGGACATGATTGCAGTCTTCAAGTATTTGGAGGGCTGTCATGTAGAAGAGGGAGCAGATCTATTCTCTCCGGAATGCAAGACTAGATCTAATGGGTGGAAATTACAAGGGAGTCGTTACAGGCTAAATATCAGGAGAATCTTCCTAACTGTAAGAGTGGTTGATCAGTGGAACAGTCTGCCTCGGGAGGTGGTGGATGCTCCTTCACTGGACATTTTCAAGCGGAGGCTGGACGACCATTTTTCAGGTATGTTGTAGTATGTAGGGCTATCTTTCAGTATGCTCCTGCAGAGTGCGGGGGTTGGACTAGATGACCTGCAAGGTCCCTTCCAACTCTAACATTCTATGATTCTATGAATTGGGTTGGGCACCTGTGACTCACCTCATATCATACATTAGGTGCGTTAGGTGGTAGATTAGTATGACTGTTAATACAAACTATGGAGAAAATTGTGTTATTAATTAATTAAAAATCAAGGGGAAAGGGGTGAAAATTGTGAAATGTTTTACCCTTTTTGGTCTGGATCATGTGAATCAGACCTATGTGAGTACAGCACTATTCTATGCTTATGTCACAGAATCATTTGCATATATGGAATGCCTGCTTTTTTTCACAACAGAAAGACTATTTTTGGTCACAGATTTTCCTTCAGCTGGCTTTGTCCCTCTTTTTACATAACAATATTCCATGGTAATAAGGACATACCACTTTCTTTGGTTAAGAATTTCAGTTGACGAGACAAGGGTCAGCCTACTCGTAGGGTCCATTTATGACCACTTATATCTTTTTTTAAATGAAACTGTGCTGTAAATCATTGTGCTCCGCCTTGCTGACGAAACATCTGAAAATATCATGAAACTTTATAACAAAATATTTGGTGCAAATGTAGTTACATAAAATCATTAGTGTATACCCTTTCAGAGTTATTAGAAAACAAAGTACCGTATTTTTTGCTCTATAAGACGCACTTTCCACCCCCAAAAAAGTGGGGGGAAGTGTGTGCGTCTTATGAAGCGAATACTGCCTTCTCCCCCCACAAGCCCAGGGGAGCCCATGTGAAGGCTTGAAGACTTACATTTGAAAGGACACGTTCTCAGGTCCATTAAGCATATAAAAACAAAAGTAAACCAAGAGCTCCAAGAGGACCAAACTCCAAGCCCCGTTCAGCCTTC
>NW_015176010.1:428068-434224 GCF_001447785.1 Gekko japonicus | reverse complement strand
GGTGGTGGCCCCTACCTGGTGGAACAAGCTCCCGGAGGAGATCAGGGCCCTGTGGGACCTCTCAGAGTTCCACAGGTCCTGCAATATGGAGCTCTTCTGCCAGGCATACAATTAGGGGCAGCCGCCGCCGCCCTATTGCACGGCCCATAATGCTAACATCGAGCAGCTGCCTCAAGAAGGAGCAAAATGACATCTAAACACTTTATGTGGAATAACATCGAAACACTTTGTTGGAAAGCACTTTATTCATTTGATTTTTAACTGCCGCCAGTATTCTGATATTTTGTAATTTACTATTTTAAATGCTGTGTTTTAATTCTGTATTATTTATGTTTTTATTCTGTATTGTTGTGTTTATTGTTGGAAGCCACCCTGAGCCTGCTTTGTGGGGAGGGTGGGGTATAAATTTGATTATAAATAAATAAATAAATAGATTTACAGTAATCACCTTTATAGGGGGCTGCTTTTGAAAGTTGTTTGGAAACTTCAGTTAGTCCAAAATGTGGTAGCTGGGTAAGGGACTGTATCACTCTTGGGCTGAAAGATCTACATTGCCTAAATGTTTGTTTCCAGGCACAATTTAAAATGTTTGTTCTTATGTTTAAGGCCCTAAATTCTATGTATAGACTGTGTATAAACTGAATTAAAATGTAGTTAAAAACAGTTAATATCAGCAACAAAAAAGAGTGGAATAATACTATTCACAACAACACACAAAAATAAGAAGAAATGAAAAATGGCATATTTGTCCATCCGTGGCTCAGAGTACTTTGTGTTTGTACATCCAGGTCAAAAATATCACTTTGATTTTTTCCTTACACTGAAGCATACTAACAGAGTTACACTTTTGGCATTTGTGCATAGGATATTATTGGCTTCTTCTGAATTGATGCATACAGCAAAACAGAATCATAAATAATAGTCTACAGAAAAACTAGTCATGGCCAAAAATATAACACTGGAGGCAGCTTTAGCTGTGCTAGCATCTGTTCACCTTGGAAAACAGAGAGCAGCCTAGTTCAATTGTCAGAAATATTGTTTCTGTTTTCAAGGTACTTCACACTTTCATATTCTTTTCACTTTTCATCTTGCAAATTTCATTCTGCAGCCACAACAGTGTCATCATTTCCAAGAAACATTTTTGCTGCATCCCTTAGCCATAAATCCCAAGGTTTCAAATTAGAACATGGCAAGACCGACCATTTGTACACTCATTGTAGAGCAGTGATTAGACTAATCAAAATTCTTTGATTAAAATGTTTTCCCAAGTGTCTTTCCTTGATAATTACCAAGCAGCCAGTATATTTCAAGATAATATAATTGAAGGCACTGATGCAAAGCTTAGACTTTTACACAGCAGTTACATAACTATTCTCACATCATTAACATAGCAACATACATTTTTATACAGCGGGCATGATTGTTGACTTACAGCCTGAGATACATTTTCAGCAAACTCAAATAATAGTCATTCCTGGAGTGTGCAACTTCAAACTACAGGTGGGGATCACATTTGTTGAAAGCTTCCCCACAGGAGAAATGCCCTAGATGAGCACAACTGTCATACAACAATAGTGGGGATGAAAGTTTATAGGCATAAATGACCTCTTACCACTATGAGGCAATTTAAAAATGGGGGAATCTATATTTATTTATTTATAATTTGGATTTATAAAAAATGGGGGATCTATATTTATTTATTTACAATTTGGATTTATTTATCACCCAACCTCTGAGTACTCAGGGCTCTGAGCAATTGGTAACCATTGAGAGGCAGCATATTGGATCACTATCCACACAAATGTTAGTTGATTGACTAGTAGCCCCTGCCTGTTTCTGACAGCTAGTCAGTGACTATACATTTGTACAGTGTTTAATTCTTTCAATTCAGTTGTAGTGCATATGATTTATATGCAGAAAATCCCAGGTTCCATCACTGATAGTCCTTCCTGGAGAGGGAGTCCCAAAGTTTTGGTTCTATAACTAAAGTTGCCAGGTCCGGGCAGAGAAATTCCTGGATATTTGGAGGGTGGAGCCACAGGAAGGTGGTGTGTAATACAGGAGATCTCCAGAAACCACCTGAAGGTTTGTGAGCCACCAAGAGAAAAACTGTATAAATAAAGTATTAGACAACAAATAGTGTCCTTAAAATGAATTAGTATTTTCTTTTACAGTCTTTTTTTCATAGAAGTTATTACCATTCCCTCTTTGTCTCTAAACACAGTCACAAATGAAGCGGCTTCATTTGTGACTGTGTTTAGAAGAAGAGAAGAAGAAGAGATTGGATTTATACCCCGCCCTTCACTACCCAAAGGTGTCTCAGAGCGGCTTACAAACTCCTTTCCTTTCCCTTCCCCTCCCCACAACAGACACCCTGTGAGGTGGGTGGGGCTGAGAGAACTCTGACACAAACTGCTTTGTGCCAGAGCCTGTGCCAGAGCTTGTGACTGACCCAAGGTCACATCAGCTGTGCCAGAGCTTGTGACTGACCCAAGGTCACATCAGCAGGTGCAAGTGGAGGAGTGGGGAATCAAACCCGGTTCTCCCAGATTAGAGTCCGCACACTTAACCATTACACCAAACTGGCTCTCCTGACAAAGAGGAAGTGGTTAATCATTTCTGTGTTGTTGTTTTTTGAGATACAATTTTTTTTTTAGATACACATCCCTAAAAAAGCAAAATGTTGCTTTGTATAAGGATTGACCCTGATGCTGGGAAAGATTGAAGGTCAAAGAAGACGGGGACGGCAAAGGATGAGATGGTTGGACAGTGTCATCGACGCAACGAACATGAAATTGAGCCAACTTCAGAGGACAGCGGGAGACAGGAGGGCCTGGCGGGAGCTGGTCCATGCGGTCACGAAGAGTCGGACTCGACTGTGCGACTGAACAACAACAACATAAGGATTGAAGAAAAACTGAAATGGAATTTTCCAGATCAATACAACAGGGTTGAGAAATTCAAACATACTCTGTTCTTTGTTTTCCACTAGTTCTGAATACCCTCCAAGCACATCATTAGAAAAAAATCCCCATATGGACAAAAACACTACTGATTTGCTCTTCTTTCTCTTTCTAATCACCCCTTGGTGGATGATGAAGAAGAAGAGATTGGATTTATACCCCGCCCTTCACTTGGAGTCTCAGAGCGGCTCACAAACTCCTTTCCCTTCCCCTGCCCACAACAGACACCCTGTGAGGTGGGTGGGGCTGAGAGAACTCTGACACAAACTGCTCTTTCAGGAAAAGCTGTGCCAGAGCTTGTGACTGACCCAAGGTCACATCAGCAGGTGCAAGTGGAGGAGTGGGGAATCAAATCTGGTTTGTAGATTCCACTCTGTACTCTTGTTATCCAGAAATGCACTCCATAGACTAATGGAATCTACAAAACTGCTCAGTTTGGTGTAGTGATTACATGTGTGGACTCTAATCTGAGCAAAGAGTACAGACACAGACTATTGCCCTAATATAAAATTTCAAATTACAGTACCTTTAATGTGGTAGTCATTAAAAAAATACCAAACATATGGAAGAATTGCTTTCGAGTTCATGTCTCTGATGATGTTTGTCCAATAACAGGAATGTTCTTATGAAAGCCTTAGGCAATACTTTACTAGTTTTTTGACAGCTGTATTATTTCTACATCTATTCTTCTGACCTTCCTATGTAGTCAAATGTGTATAAACTGTACTATAAAATATGTCAACAGCTACTAATTGCTTCCTGAGAAGGTTTTGCTGTAAATTCAGTGAAAGGTATAATTTAGGAAATACCTTTAGCAAGCAGCAGATAAAACAATTAGACTAAAGATTTTTTGTGTGTGTGAGAGAGAAGTGGCTGGTAGCACACTCATCATGACAATCATTTAGCACTCAAATTTAGCAAGTGGCAGATAAAACAATTAGCTGAAAACTCTTTTGTGACAGTAATAGATACACAAAAAGGAGAGACTTATTCAAATGAAAATAACTCAGATAAAGCCAATCCTTTACTTTTTAAATACAAAGTTTAATCTAAGTAAGTAAGTCTAATGGCAACAAGATTGTGACACTCACTGCATCTTTAGTGTCAGCAAGAAATTTAGCACTACATATTTCTGTCAGAAATGAATGGATCATGACCAACTGGTGGGCACTGTATCTAACCTCTGACAACATTTTGCCTGGTTTTTGTGACTGACCATATCTAAAGAGAGTGTTTCATAAATATATATACAAGCTGAGTAGAGAACAATATGGAAGCCAAATTATAAAAGGATTACACAACAAACAAAAATACCGTGGAGAATAACAAAAGCAAGTAGATAATACATATGTGTATGTGGGTGTGTGTGAATGAAAATGCATTAATAATAATAAAGTCACAACTCTTCAGCATTCAGAGACAGTATCAGCATTCAAAGTGCATATTGCATGTAAAAATCCAAATCCATATCAAAACAAGTCATAATGGTCAACATGAAATAAAATTGTTTGCAGAAATGAAATGCTGGTGTGTGTAATTCTTATCATAAGAATTACACACACAAGCACATCATTTCTACAAACAACTTTATTTCATGTTGACTGTTATGGCTTGCTTTGATCTGGATTTGGATATGGGCACTTTAAATCTTATATTGTCTCTGAATGCTGAAAAGTTATGATTTTATTATTGTTAATGCATTTTCATTTACACACACACTTTTTTGTCTACTTGCTTTCATTATTCTCCATGGTATTTTTGTTTGTTGTGTAAACTTCTTCCATGATTCTCTCAAGTTATAAGAGAAAGCAAAGCTGAATACCATTTACTGTCCACCGTAGTTTTAACTTTTTCCCATGTGTTCTCCACTTCTCTTTGAACCTATTGGCTCTTATGTGTGCTTAGAGATAATACTTCCTATTAGGAGTCTGACAAAGGCATTTCATCTGGAGATGATTTCAAACAGCTCACAGTTTCAGTCCCAAGCTTAGGAAACTGGCTATTCCTGACAACATGGCACCATAACTTAGTTTGTTAAAATACTAATATGTGATGTTAAGTAGAGATATGCAGAGAAATTTTATTCATGGTTATTTTCCCATTACAAGTTTTATTTCAATTATTTGATAGTATTAAGACATGTTCAGTCTTGTTATATTTAGATGATGCTCACATTGGTTTCAAATGGAAAAACATTTCTGTCTATATATTTTTTGTCTCCTAGCCAACAAGTAATTATAAAGAATTGTACCTTTTATTAAAGTGATCCAGTCTTTCAACTTTCAGTCAAAAAGGAGAAAGCATCCCTTTCTTCAGGCAGTTGAAATATATATAGAGTTGGCTGATGGCCAAAATACATGATACAGGTTACATGAGTAGGGATATAGATGCCTGATCTGACATGTAGACACATCATGTATGATTGGAAGAACTTACCTCCATTGGCTCAGGAGTGCTGCAAGGAGGTGGGAGGGCTTTAGGCTTTCCTCCAAGGCCCTTTTCAGCAGGGGAAAACTGGCTGCTGGGGGTTCTGAATGAGCCCAAGAAAGGGGAAAACAAGTACTCAATGGCCAAAATAACTTAGACAAGCACAACACACTGAGCAAGCGTTTCCAAGTACCAAAGTAAGTGCAATGATTAGAGGAAATGCTAGCTGTTTACCACAATGCTAACTGGGTGCAATATGTGCTCACTCCACAGAGACTTATGGATCCAGTTTGATTCCAGGATGCTCTACATGAATTACTAGGGCCTGTTGGCGGTTTCCTTGATGAGCTTACCAACCTTAGAATAATGGTTTTAAGTTGGCCATTGATCAAATCACTCTTAAACACCCTCTGTGCCCTGTTTTCCCTTGCCCTTGGTATACCAACAAACTGAGAAATACAAAGAGGTGGTTCAGATGGCTAGAGCAATCCCAGCAACGGTCTCATGATGAAGTAGAGAGAACATATTATAGAGCTCAGTTGAAAGCCTATGAGGTGGCAGTGAAGGCAGCAAAGAAGGCTTACTTCTCTGCCTCCAACATGTCTGCTAGTTGGCATCCAGCCCAACTATTTAGTGAACTCACTGCTTAGACTACACTCATGCGTGATGCTTGCTTACAAAAGCCATTTAAAGGGAATGCTTGGAAGTGGGGGGGAGCAAAAGGGATTGCTGAAATGGCTTGTATCTATTTCAGCCTAACAGCTGA
>NW_015176010.1:411143-428029 GCF_001447785.1 Gekko japonicus | reverse complement strand
TTCATCGGTCCCCCCCCCCTCCCCCCCCCCCCGCTTCCCACCACAAACCCCATGAACCTCCAAAGACCACGTGGAGGGTCATGGGAGGGTCGTGGATAGGGATGCACACAAATCTCAGTTCACAAACCACAGACTGGCTATATTCATCATGAAATTAAGTTCATGATGAGCTTCGTGCCCATCTCTAGTGGTCACATAAACTGCCCCAGAATCTCTGTTCAGTCAGGGAACTGGGGGGCATGAAACAGTATGTATACATATGAAAAGGGGAGTTATGAAAATATAATGGGTCTAAGAATTTCCATAATATATGATTTCTTTTATATCTTATTTTAGCACAGGGACACAGGCTTGGCTAGAATAGGTTTAAAAAAACTGAGATATGTGTGTATATACAGTGTGTATACAGTTGACAGCATGTGAATGCACTTTACTCAGAAAACCGTCCTCAATAATAATGGTTTTAAATTGTATTATGCAGTGTTTTAGATATTTTTGTATTGAATATATATTGTTTTACTGGTTTTATGTGAGTCGCTCTGAGCCTGCTTTGGCAGGAAGGGTTGGGTAAAAGTCAAATAAATAAATAAATAAATATGACAAAAATAAAATTGAGACAAAAATCCTATAAACTACTTTGGGTTGTCATTGGGGATAAAGACAGGGTATAACTGAAAGAAATAATAAATAAATAAGCAGAGTACCTGGCAGGATCTTCTGCTTAAGCAGTTGCTGCTGTATAAAACAAATCTCTAGAACAAAAGAAATCACACAAACACATACATACATAGGTAGTTATGCTGTAGCCTTTTAGATCCCCCTCCTACGGAGTGATATTTGCAAAAGATAGCTCAGTATCACAGGAATAGTGAATGGGAACTGCTGAAATACTGATAATAAAGGAAGCAGCATATGATAAATTGCTGCTATGAAGAGAAAGTAGGGCAAGTCTCATGTCATGGTGGAACACAAAAATAGCAATGGAAATTGCTAATGGGGTGATGACATAAAGGGGTTTTTAAGGTAGAAAGGGTTCCCATAAGAAGGTTCTGGTGGAGTGAGACAAGACAAGAAGCATAATCAACTGCCCTGGTTTAAATATGATGTACTGATGCCTTGCTGTCCATGGCACTGAAAAGGTTAGATTGGTGAGCATAGTGTGCTTGGTAGATGCAGTGGGGAGTAAGAATAAACTCCCATGTAAAGTGATATCGCCTTACCTTTTGTTAGTGATAACATGATGATTTATTAATCTTTCTTCAGAACTGGCTTATTTCCTTTAAACTGAAACCCTACAAACTTGAATTCTACCCAGGGAATTTGTAACATATATACTCTGAATTATATTCCACTTACCCGAGTACTTGGATTTCTTTAGTCTTGTAGAGATGTTGTTACTATGTAAGAAAAACCACCCACTCTCTTGCTCCCCTAACCACCCACTCTCTTGCTCCCCTTTTCCTTCTCATCACCACCACCCCAGGGGAAAATTCAGCCCCCCCCATGGGATCACCTGAGGTCGATGCCAATGGGGAATATCTCTTTAACATACCAAGTAGCTAAGGCAGGTGGGTAAGAAAATGCTCAGACTCTATTAATTAAACCATTTTATTTCTACAAGGCACACACTCAGGGTACTGCAAGACAGATCTAGGCAAAACAAACTAAAAACTAAGCAAAATAAACAAAAGGAAAGTTACTACCTGGATGCTTAGTCCATAGCATATCTATAGCATATCTGGGCTTTGTTAGTTGCATGATGCCCCCCTTCCTACATGCATCTGCAGACACCTTCAGTGTCATTCCCCTTGGTCATCCTCTATTGCAAACATGTACAAGAGAGAAAGCTCCAACAAGGACTATCCAAAGCTTCTCTGATGAACTCCCCCATACAAAGGAAAAACTCTCCTTTGTCAGACTTCTCTCCCTCCCACGGCCTAAGCCAATTTGGGTTCCAGGTCCTAGGGCTCAAGCCTGCCAGTGCATGGATCCTCTAATCAAGAGGTGTTAACTCATCAAAGAGCTAGCATATTTTCCCTGGCAGTTGTAAAAGATGCTCTCCACCCAGAGAAGAGAATCTTTCCCAGATTCTCCCAGTCACTGAGATGCCACTGTGACCTTTCATCACCATAAGTGTCACAGCATCTCTTGCCCCTCAGCTTTCATCCACAACAAGCCTCATGTATGGCAATGCACCAGTTTTGGTTATGACAAACATAATTTTTGTTCTTTGGCTGTGACTGTAAATGAGTCTTGATCCATGGACTCTAATGTGCCATTTTCATCAGAATCACTTATTTCCAAGAAACTCTGCTGGATTAAATTTATGATTATTTTTTTTTTAAAAACAGCTTTGGGCAAAATATTGAAATAGGGACAAAACCTACTGATAACCTGTGACATCCCTAGTCACTTTGGGGCTACTGTCCTGACACCCCTCACCATTACTGATGAGAGAGCTGACAGAGAAGTAATGGGCTTCTCTCCTACTTAAAAAATTATCTGCAGTTGCAGAAATGGCAATGTTCTCAACATATTCCTTAGCAAAAACCAAACAAGGCTGTTCTGGGAAGGCAAATAGGGATGTCCCATCACAAACATAGCCTCTGAGTTCAGATGGAAAATAGATTGTTCTGATAATCAGAGTTCAGAGGTTGCGTCATTCTGGGAATAAGGGCTGGGTTTGAAAAAGCAGGCTTGATAACTGCACTTACTTTGCCTGAGGCAATGTTCTAATTGATAGCAGTGAACATAGAAGTGGGAAAGGATAAGCAGGGGAGACAGACTGGAGAAAGGCTCAAAAATTTTCATCCCTTCCCTGCCCATCAAATGTGTAATAATTGGAATTAAGGTGTAATTAAGATGAGCCTGACAACATTTCACTGATTTGATGGTGACAAGAGAAATATATAATACCTATTTTGATTACAGCTCTTCCAAAAGCTAAATTCCTAAGAACAACAGATGCTTTGAAAGAAAAAATGAGAACATTTTCTTCATTGTTAATTACATTGAAACAGTGGAATATCATTAACAGTAGAGTACAAAATAGATGGCCAATGGGGGGAAAGGTCAGTGTATACTGCACTTAGTTTTTCTGTTAATTTCAGCACTGGTGGGGGGGAATACAAGAGACAATACAATAGAAGAGTTTGCTGCCCCAGCCTAGCAAATGTGATGTAAGAGAAATGGAGAACAGACAGAACAATATTTCTAAATCAAGAAAATACTAAATGTCTTTCCTATCTCATGTAATTCATTGAGATGCCTGAATTCTTAAGACATGAGAAATTTCTCATGTCTACACTTTATTTTTTGTGTTGTTTTGTTTTGTTTTTCCCTTTTGAGCTTGATATATGGGCTTCAAGCACACTCTTGAGATACTGGTGAAGTTGAATCTATGAATGTGAAAGCCCAAGGGGCAATAACTTAGTGTTGTAGCACTGTATTACAGTCCCTCCTTGCTGTTATAGAATCGCACTAGCTAGTAACTGGTGGTGACAAATGTAAGCCACCATCCCTAGTGCTCCATCTTAACTACTGTGATCAGACACACTGGGGGCAAGCCAGGCCCTAGCTGTATTGCCAGCATCTCAGAAGTTTCCTTTGGACCTATATATTCCCTTCATTTATACCCTATCCCCAGTGGGGATCCAGAGTGGCTTACATGATTCTCCTCTCCTCCGTTTTATTATTACATTATAATGTAGGTTAGATGGAATGTCGGCAACTGGTCCAAGGTCATGAAACAAGAGTGGGGATTTGACCCTGGGTCACCCAGATCCTAGTATTTCTAAGCACTGTACCATACTGGCTACCTAGCTGGCAGTTGCAAAGGGCCATGTGATGACGTCTGGCACAAGCCTTGCTCATTTTTCTTCTGCCATACTGCCAGTCCCAGCAGTGCTGCTAGCAAAATGAGCTAGCTATCCAGTATTTGGCATGTATGCCAGGGTTGCCTGGATAGGCATGCACAAATGCCCATTAGTTTAGCTGATGTCCCGCTTGTCAGTTGCAAGTAGAAAGCTGATTGATTGACATGCTGTTCAAATGTGTCCAATTATATTTGGATTTGTCTATTTCATGTGATTACTGTTTTCTCATAGGCCTCAGCACTCATCTACTGCTGCAATAACCTCTCCATTTTATAGAGCATATAAGAAAAGGGAGGGGGAGGACGAGTCTTTGAGATTTTTGATTGACTTACTACTTAAGTGTCTCTGTGTGTTCTCATGAACCCAGCTAATTTTGCAATCACTTCTCAGTAGATGTTGCTGGCAGCATGGGTACAAAATGCAGAGAGTGAAATCTAGCTAATGTTACTCATTTAAAGGATGCAATGTTACCATTAGCTATTAGATGTATTAATTGAATAGTGTGCTCCTAAGTACCAGATGCATAGGTAGAAATGAAAGGCACTTCTACAGAGAAGTAAGTCTCCTGCATCATACTAGTTTCACACAGAGAGGGGTAACTGAGTCAGTCTGTTGTAGCAAAATTACACAGGATTCCAGTAGCAATTCCTCATTTGTCTGTTGGCCTTATGCCTGGCACGGTCAATATACTGGGAGTCCCCTAAATTGTGCCACACCTGGCGTCTTATGCCTGGCACGGTCAATACACCGGAGTCCCCTAAATTGTGCCACACCTGGCGGGGCAAAATAGCCAACCAGACTATCTGCACACTGGGCCACCTTGCTCTTCTCATCACAAGGTCAGCCTCGGCTTGTAACACAAGGGCCTTGCCGTTCATTAAACCTAGGTCGTTACCCCCTAGATTAATGACCAAAACATGTGGAGGAGGCCCTAGCCTCTCTTCAAATAACAGGGAAAAGAGTGCAGGCCATCGCATGCCCCTCCTTCTCATCCATTCGACAACAGCCCACTCACTCAGGCCCAGCTGAAAACTGATGGGTGTCCTCCTGGCCCAGTGGATGGCCCAAAAGACCATGCTGTGGCCGCAGACGGTGACTCTTCATCTCACCCCACAGCCTGCAGCACCTATAAAAATTAACCCAATTAATAGCCTCAACATAACATTAAACTTTGCAATCCCGCACGTATCCCTTGTAGCATCATGACTTCCAGCAACCTATCTGCTGAATCTCCCTATTAGAATACCCCATGGCTGCAACCATTAAAGCCACCCCAATCCGGAAGGAGTGGGTTCCAAACCCTAACTGGGTGAGCCCTTTCTGTGTTAGGGCCCAAAATTGAAATTTAGTGAGGAGGGTGCTGTCCCTGTGCATAAACAGATAGCCCATGTCCTCACCCCGCATGGCTAAATATTGGCATAAGGCCAGCACGGGGCATAACTCAGCCTCAGAACAATGGCCCAGCTCAATTACAGCACCCTTGCCCAGTTGGTCTGTCTTCAACCGCCTAAGCGTGATCCTCACTTTGGAATCCAGCATGTAAATATCCTGCTGGTCAAGCGCTATGCCAGATGTATCCCTGCGGGAACTCGTCACTAACTCACTGATCCAAAGAGCCCCAAAGAAAGCAACCAGTGACACTGCGTGGAACAATGCCACCTTGTATCCATCAATACAAAGTGTGTGCCACTGTGCCTTGAGCCCCATCAGCACTGTTGGGGTCAATGGTTCCTGGGTATCTATAACCTTGCCACCCTCCCGTGACCAGCCTTCAAGCATCTTCCTAATTCGGAAGTCACCCGTCTTCTTTTCAAACTCAGACACCTTACTGGCATACGCAAGAGATGACAGTTTGCCCCTGATGGAACGCACTGACAGACCCTTGCCTCTCAGTGACACACACGGAGCAACTGGCATTGGGCAGGAGCAGAGACTGGCTATTTGACATGGCTGGCTTCGCGCCCCACCCATGTCATGACACTGGCATTGTGGCTTGACTGTTGCTGCCCCAGCTTCCTCCGGGGTGGCAAAGCAGCCCCCGGCATCCAGCGGTGGCACCGGGAAGCCGGGAGCCCAACTCTCTCTGGTCCAAAGTAGATGTGAGCACATCATATCTAGTTTGGCCCTCTTCCTCTCTCTCCTTTCTAAACTCAAACTGCTATGCCCCCCCCCGATTCACACCTTCCTTCCCCCAACTGTGAGGGGTCACCTTCAATCTGAGATATGCAACAGAGCTATGAAGGGACGATAACCACACATTCAGGAAACAACAGTTAGTCATTCTGAGTCATCAGTAATGGCCAATGAGCATCCACACATAATACATTTAAAAATAATTTATATAAAACAGTCAGCTGTATGTTCCACCTTGTCTCTGCCATGCAACAAAATATGCTCTCTCACAAAGAAAAGGCATCCATAAACTTTTGGCAGCTCTCTAGCTACTATTTATATCCCCAGCTGCAACATTGCTCCCATTGCTTTTGAACAGCCTTTGTTAGAACAGTGTAAGCACATTTTACAATTCCCATATAATGTATTTGCAAGCCAAAAAGGCCTTTGGTTAGAAATTCAGATGAAAATTCTGTCATACCAAACAGGTCAGCTTCTTCCACAACTGTGCCAAAGTCTTGTGTTTAAAATATGCTTGCTTATATCCTGGGGTGCTTAGTTGCTTCCTAGTTTTTTCTGGAGGCCATTTGTAATCCCCACTTAACTTTCTCCTACAGTGGATCATTCCTGCAAGAGCAGACAGATTTTTCCCTCAAGCAGCAACATCCTCATCTTTTTCATGCAGACAAGGCAGCTTTATGTTCAGCCCAGAATGAAATATGTAATCCCTTCTCAAATCCATTAACTCAAACTGGCCAGCAGGATTTGGAAAGCCATCTGGGCCTTTCTCTATGGGGAATGGCTACATTTCCAGCTACGTTTAACACAGAAATATAATCTTTCCTTATGGCAATCAGAATATGGTCCCAAATAGTGTAGAATATCAACTGACTATTTCATGGTTTATGTCTTGATCTCTGGATGCAGTATTATCTTAATCTAATCCGATATGCCATACTTTATTCCAACCAAGCCTTTGTGAATTTGGCAACTAAAGAATCCTTAAGAATCTTTAAGAAACCAAGGATACATTATAGTATCAGCATGCAAAACAATATTGTCATACTGTGACTGCATATCCCTTTAAGCTGAACTAATGGAACAGCTGCTTCTGTAGTAAGAGGGTAATAGAAAAACTGGGCGCCAACCAAGAAATTGGCCATGCTGAATTCCCACTGAAATGTGTGGCACTTAAATGCACAGTTAAACTTTTTACAATGCAATCCTGTGTAGAGTTACTTCGGTCTAAGGCCTTGATTTGAATAAAAGTTAATTGTGCCTCACTTTTTTTTTTCTGGATCCCATAACTTGTCGATATTTCATGCTAATATATATTTTCCTAAACTTCAAAGTCTCATAAAATTGCATACTAGATTAAATCCAGTTACCGCCAATTATTTCTCTTTTTAGCCACACTGGATTTAGTTTAGACTTCTTTTCAGTTACTTTGACTTAGATTTACAAATGATTGGCCATACCTTCAGAAGTAAGATTGCAATATTTTCATGTTTGAACTTGGTAGACCATTTTTTTTAAAGTGAAATTACATTAGGAACCAGGAAATGACATACTAGCAATTATTCCAGCTAAAATGGTGGAAAGCAAATTTAAAGAGAGAATTGTGAAACTGTATAGACAGCCAAGACCTGTTGGAGATGGTATGCTATCTGCAAAGGAAATACTGGCTCCCTTTCCTTGTAGAGCTCTTTGAGGATGACAGTATAGGAGCATTCACATAGGAATGCATACATTGATAACTGAATATTTTGACTTAGAAATTCCTTCATGGTCATTGAGGCTAGGGGGTGCCGTTGTCCCACCTCCTTCTAAATAAAATAAGTTACAAGGCATGGATAGGCTGGGAAAGAGATTGGTTGTCTATGGGCACATTGAGGGAAAGGGGTAAAGATCGGCACCTCTTGGTACAGTTCATGTACAGGTGAGGCTAAACAAAGCCAACAATAAATTGTTTGGAGCCGGGGGTGTTTTACTAAGGTTGCTATTTCTGGGGTGGGAGATTTGGGGGTTGGAACCTGGAGAAGGTAGGTTTTGGGGAGGAAAGGGACTTCAACAGGGTATAATGGCATAGAGTGCACCCTCCAAAGCAGCAATTTTCTCCAGGGGAACTGACTTCTGTAGACTGGAGATCAGTTGCAATTCTGGTAGATCTTCAGTCCCCACCTGGAAGTTGGGTCTCTATGTAACCACAATAGGCAGGGTAATACAAATTCCTCTGATATTAAGAGAATAAACTATGGCATAGCTCAGCCATCTAAATAAACCAATAAAATGTAAGTCTGCTTGTCTTGTGTCTTATTCAGCACTGGTGCTGCAGACAAACCACTTTTGACAAGCATCTAAAGAAACTTATCAATCATTAGTGCACAGAATATATCCTTTTGTGGACCAATAAATAGCTTTAAAGCATGACAAACTGATTTGCTATGAACAAAAATAAACATTCCCCTCCCCAAAAGGATCCTTATTGTGGCTGGGACAATTCAATTCAAGTTTATTACGGTCATAGACCAGTATAATAGAAGACAAGTAAATACAGTTACAGGAGCAGTAAAATTATAAAATATATTGGCATCTAAAATTATAAATAGGATCTAAAAACTTTAAAATACAGCAATAATAGAATCAGAATTTTGATTAAAAATTAGGTTTAGGCCTATCTGTCCTTTATCTCTTTCCTAGTTTGGTATGCCAACCAACCAAATTTGGCAACCATCCTAGTCAACTTTTGATTATCTCCTGCCAGCATAATTGACAAAAGTATCCTTCTATTACGACCTGGAAAGGAGTTAACTATAGGCTTGATCAAAACTTCCCTGATATTATGATATATAAGACAATCGAAAATTGCATATGCTAGCAAAAGAAGAGGGCCAACCTCCTTCTGAAGATGTCTACTCTTTCTTCCCTCTTCTCGTTTTTTTTCTTCTTGCTCCATCTCTGTACTTGCCATTCATTGGTTATCACTAATATCCGCATGGATTTGTATTAGGATGGAAGTTACAGAGTTCTTAATCCAATTGAGTTCTTTTAGATTGAAAACATAATTAAAACAGCAACAGACACCTATTTTTGTTCCACTTAAGCACTAGGAAAAGCAGACAAACTATTTCGCAGTCAGAGACAATACACACACATCAATATCAGCCATCTGAGACTAGCAATATAAGGATTGGCTTTGTTCTGAGAAGAAGACTACGGACATTTATAATGTTGGTGATTTTATAAATACCTTCTTTTTGTCTGATGTTTGAACACCTAATGTTTTAACTATCATTTGTTGCATAATATGGCTAGGGATTTAGGCACTCCACCCTTGCCAACTATCTATTGTAGTCAGGGGTCATTTTGTAGTAAAAGAGGTGCAGGAGCTCATTAGCATAACTCATTAGAATAACTTATTTGCATATGCCACACACCCTGACATCACCGGAAGTGTGTCAGAAGGCAACACCGACCGCTCAGGCTCCACTGGACTGTTTTGGATTGCTAGCTATTTGGGGGGGGGGGGAACATGCAGATCTGTCTTCACATAGGAGGAAGAGCTTGTACCTGAATAAAACTTGGTCTTAAAGGTGGCACTGGACCGTTTTGGACTGGGGGCCTGAAGGAGGGGGCTCTGCAGCTTACATGGCTGCTTCTCACTCTGACTGAGAGCTGCTGGGAGCAGGGGGTGGGGCTTGTTCCATGTGCCTGCCCCCTGGGATCTTTACTGCAAGAGCCCCGCTCCTGTGTGCTCCTGCAGGAAATGATTGTAGTAATGTAATGCCAGCATGCTCCCCCAATGGCTCCTTACTGAGAAAGGGGATGAAGCTGAAGGAAGGTGAACCCATTATGAGCCCCTTCCCAAATCTAGAGGATATCTTGGGTCCAGCTCCTGATGGGACAGATTCCTGGAGGTATTTATTTCTGAAATTTGTCACTATGGCTACTGGTAAACAATAGTCTTTTAAAAACATTATTTTTAGTGTTACACAGCCATAAATACAAAAAAAATGTTTATTAAAACATTTTTTAATAAACTAGGGCCAGAGCTTTTTCGGTGGTGGCTCCTATCTGGAGCTCTTCTGCCCGGCTTTCGAGTGCTGCCATGTCTGGCAATGCGATCTGGCTTTGGAAATGAAGAATGGACATAGTGTAGACCGATCAAGAGGAGACAGTAGATCCTCTGAAACATTGTATTGGAGTCCCTTCTCAGATGACATATTGTTACGAGCACCGATTTTAAACGTAAATGTAAATGGAATTGATTGTTTTATCTGGTTTTAGTGTTATGTATGGCAATTGCCTCTTGTTAGCCGCCCTGAGCCCATGTGGAAGGGCGGGATATAAGTCAAATAAATAAATAAATAAAACACTATTGCTTGCTAATAGTAATACTGGTAGTATTTTCAGTGAAAAAAGCTCTATGGGGCTTCAAATTATGGAGGCTGGTGGAAACCAGGCTTGATCACTGGGTGGACTTCTTGTCAATTATTGCATTGTTACTGTGTTGCTTTCTGGTGGAAATTTGAATATATAGCACTGGTTTGGAGATTATATCCTTACCATCCTGCTACTGTGTTTTGCCTGTCTTTCTACTTCTACATGAGCCTTGGTGGGATGAGCATCCTGGTAATGTGTGGGGCTGGGAGGTATGGTGGTGGCATGTAGTTCAAAGAAGGGATCGGAGATATGGGAATGCTTGGAACCCTTCTAGTCTCTGTCTCATCCTTAGGAATTACAGTGTTCAGATCCCTGAGAATTCTTCCTTTTTGTTCCCGATGTTGTGCAATGCCATTTCTGTAAGGAATAAGACTGCAGCCCTGCAGCATGTTATTCAGTGGGATGGCTTTGATCTGGCTTGCTTGACCAAGACCTGGGTGCAGCCTGATGAGGTCATTCCTCTCACCCAGCTGCCCCCCCCCCGATTATTCCATCCTCCATCAATCTCGAACAGGAGGATGAGTGGAGTAGGGTTACAATCCTTATTCAAGTTGGTTTAAGAACATAAGAGACAACAATGTTGGATCAGGCCAAAGGCCCATCCAGTCCAACACTCTGTATTACACAGTGGCCAGAAATATCACTGCCTTCAGGAGGTCTACCAGTGGGGCCAGGACATTAGAAGCCCTCCCAATCTTGACCCCCCCCTAAGCACTAAGAAGACAGAGCATCACTTGCCCCAGAGTCCCTATCTATACCTTGTGGCTAATAGCCACTGATGGACCTCTGCTCCATATGCTTATCTAATTCCCTTTTGAAGCCGTCCATGCTTGTAGCCATCACCACTTCCTGTGGCAGTGAATTCCAAGTGTTAATCACTCTTTGAGTGAAGAAGTACTTCCTTTTATCCATTCAAACCCGACCGCTCAGCAATTTCATGGAGTGCCCACGAGTTCTTGTATTGTGAGAAAGGGAGAAAAGTACCTCTTTCTCTCCCTGCTCTTTCCCATGCATAATCTTATAAACCTCAATCATGTCACCCCTCAGTCGTCATATCTCCAAACTAAAGAGCCCTAAGCGCTTTAACCTTTCCTCAAAGGGAAAGTGTTTCAACACTTTTATCATTCGAGTTGCCCTTTTCTGCACTTTTTTCAAAGCTATAATATCCTTTTTAAGGTGTGGTGACCAGAACTGTGCACAATATTAGGATATTGGCTGATCTGTTTTCAATACCCTTCCTAATAATCCCCAGCATAGCATTGGCCTTCTTTATTGCAGACACACACTGTCTCGACATTTTCAGTGAGTTACCCTGTTTTCCTGAAAATAAGACCTACCCCCAAAATAAGCCCTAGCAGGATTTCTATGCATTTGTGGTATAAGCCCTAGTGTGTCTTCTTGAGAAAAAAATAAATATAAGACAGTGTCTTATTTTCAGGGAAACACGGTATCTACTACAACTCCAAGATCTCTCCCTTGATCAGTCTATGCCAGTTCAGACCCCATCAATGTGTATTTATATTTAGGATTTTTGGCTCCAATGTGCATCACCTTGCACTTGGCCACATTGAACCCCATTTGCCATGTTGATGCCCACTTGCCCATCCTTGACAGATCCCTTTGGAGTGCCTCACAATCCTCACTGGTTTTCACCACCCTGAACAACTTCGTATCATCCTCAAATTTAGCCACTTCACTGCTTACTCCCAACTCCAAATTATTAATGAACAAGTTATAAAGCAGTGGACCAAGTACTGATTCCTGCTTCTTTCTCCTTTCAGAGGATCCTTGCCCCTCAAATTGCCAGCATAGAAGGTATAGAGCTAGTGTGGGGTGCTGGGGAGATGGTGGCTATCCTGCTGATATACCATCCACCTAGCTCACCAACAGATACCCTACCAAGGCTAGCAGAGGCAGTCTTTGACTGGACATTGTGTTTCCGACAAATGGTAGTCCTGGGGGATTTCACATCCATGCAGATACTGCCTTGTTGGGTGCTGCCTTGGATTTCATGTCATCCATGGCAGCATTGGGACTCTCACATATTGTGTTAGCCCCCACATATCAGCCCACATGCTGGATTTGATTGTTTGTGCTGGTGTAGATCTGGATAGCGCGGTTGTATCTGAACTGGCATATGGTCAGATCACTTTCTCTTAAAGGTTGGGTTGAGTTTCACTACTCCCCTCCACAAGGGTGTGGTGCCTATTTTTCCTCACCCATGGGGACTTATGGATCCTTTTGGTTTCCAAAATGCTTTGTGGGTTTTTCAGAGCCTCTTGGTGGTTCTCTCAATAAGCTCACTGAGGACCGCAATAAGATTCTTTGGTGGGCCATGGATCGAATTGTTCCCAGACACTGTCTTCGCCCTTGGTGTTTTCTTGTTCCTTGGTTTACTTAGAGAGTCAAAGAGATTGCTCAGATGGCTAGAGTGAATTTGGCAATTAAGTTGTGATGAGGCTATGAGAACACATTATACAGCCTAGTTGAAGGCCTACGATGTAGCCATGAAGGCAGCAAATCTTAGGTTGACACCAGCCTTCTACTACAGTTCATATATACCCAACCCTGTGCATTGATCAACAGGAATCGGTGCTTATGGGTAATCATGTGTGGTCTGAACCACAGGAAGGTACCCAACAAATGCCTTTCCCAAATAGCACCTCTGAGCTTCATTCAAATTTCTCCCAGAAAACACAAAAAAATACAAAACACAAAAAAATATGACAGAGTCCAGCAATATCATTCTGCTCGATAAACATTCTGGGAATAAGGGAGTCCTCCTCACAGCTATATATTTACTTCTGTCTTATAAGCTGCAATAAATATGTAGGTGTAAGTAGTAAATGTTATTCTTTCTTTGAAGCTTATTGGGAAAATCGTATTTTTGTGCAGAGGTATATTGTTTTTAAGTGGTTATACTGCACAACTTCACTCTATTTTAAGATATAGTACAAGACATTTGTATTTCCCAAGTGGGTTTCATACTGCTTAAAATATGACAGGATTTTAAAAAAACAACAACAATTTTTTCTAAGCTTGAGAATTCTTTAAATTGTATTTTTACATGAAAAGTTATAAGATGGAAAATGCATATGGTTAAAGTATCTCTAGTTCAGCAGCTGTAAAGAGCAGGAAAGGGGAAGAGATTTGATTGGATTAGATGAACCTGACTGTATTTGGTTTGGAGTCAGCAGTCCCTAACTAACCTTGAAACAATACTGAAGAAGCAGCACCTATTCTAGCCATCTAGTATGTTGGAGATTATTTTGGTAGAAATCCATAATTGTCATTAAGGCACATGTGAAGAAATGCATTTTGGGGGTAGAGGTCTGACCTGAGTACAACCTTTACCAGGAGGTTTGAAAAAAAAAATCTCTCTCTCTCTCTCTGGGCAGAGAACAGGCAGGAAGGGGGAAGTCAGTTCAATAGCTTTCCAGCTTCACCTCAGCTCTTAAGAAATGCTAATAGGTCCAGCTAAAGACAACAGGATGGTCCACTTTCCCCCTCCTCCCCAAGCAGGTAATAGATATTTGGAGGAATTAAGATTAGAAGGACTTCTGGAAGAACCTTCTGGAGACCTCAAGAAAAGCTTCTTTGACCCAGCCCAAATTGGTCAGTGGGTGGGGAAAGTCAGATGATAAAACTCCTGATGCTGAGCCCATCAGAGCAGACAGAACTCTTCACTGAGATCTGGAGGCGGCGGCCATTGTCATGTGCTAGCCTGGACAGCTGAAGAAAGCTGCAAGATAATGGTCAATCTGTAGAGATCTATAACATAGAGATCTATACGCTAAGGAGCCTGTCCTATATTTAACAACAGATATGGCATGCATAGAGGGAGGGTCAGAGGAATTGCATTTTACCCTTTTCTCTTGAATCCCTTGCTCACTTTGGTGCTATGCTAAGAGTATGCTTGTGAACATTTTCTCTTTAATAAATACTTTATAACTTTTGATGGTGGAAGCAGTTTTCTGTACCACACAGGCCTCCCCCTTCTTGAACATGCTATTTTAAAAGAAGTGCCAGGAGAAAGGAGGGCATTATATGGCAAGCGGCTATTCCCCCAGTGGTGTACAAGGTAGTATACAGCAGTGGGAGTCAAAGAGGCAAGGCCTCAGAACTTGGAAGGGAAGCTGGGAATCCTGACCCTCCCTGTAGACCATTCCAAGAAAGGTCAGGTAGTGGAAACAGATTACCAGAGAGAGAGAAAAGCCCCTCCAGGTGTTGGGAAATTCTTGGAGGGCAGGGCAGGACAAAGCCTGCAGCCCACAGCAGGACTGTTCTGCCACAGCATGCTTCACCTTTATCTCTTTAAATTATGGAGACTTTGGTGTGTGCAGGTACCTAGCATTTCAACAAATGATCCTTTAGCCAGTATTAGTAATTGGCTCTGATTTTTAAGACCTCTCTACACTGAAAACTTGTATCAGTGCTATAATAGTTTTACTATAATGGCTTTTCCAAAGAGACCTAGATTGGCTGCGGTCACAAGGAACATTAGCCACGCTACAGAGATGGAAGATAGGCGGATTTTCCGGGCGCGATCACACCACCACATCTTGGAAGCGTAGAGCTCCCTTGTCGAACCCGAGGCTTCCTGTCACGGCAGGGCCAGGGGGCGTGATGCAAGCAAGCAAAAGTCCAGGAGCAGTCCGAGGTCAAGCCGAGCAAATCAGGCAGCAAGGTTCAAACAGGTTTAAATCACAGTCCAAAGCCAGGGTCAGATATACCAGAGTTTCAAGTCCATAAATCACAACGATGCCAGAGAAGTCAGAGACGAAAGCAGGGTCAATGAAGCCGAAGGTCAAAAGCCAAGGATCAAGCCGACAAGAGTTCCACAAGGTCTGGAGCAGAGATACAAGGATTCAGGTCCTGTCAAACGACGTTTGCCAGGATGAATCCCTTCCAGCAACAGGCTGGAAGATATACAGTGCTGGCTAATTAGCTCGTTAGCTGGCAAGGAGCAAGGTCAGGCTCCAGTCAATACTCAGGGCTAAGAGATCATCTTGCACGCATGCGTGCATCCCGGCGTCGATCTCTCAGCTCCTGTCTCCGTTGATTCCGAAGCCTGGTCACAGCTGGTGGTGAATCCGGTGGCAAAGCACTGTGCTGCAGCAGAGCCTGATCCTGTGCAGGTGTTTCCTGAGAGGCTCTATCCTCCTCATCACTTAGGGAGCTTTCTGCCACAGGAGCCAGTCTTTGCTTATATGTTTCTGCTGCAGTACATTCCTCAGGAGCCTGTGGTGTCAATTCCACATGCTCCTGGCTGGCAGGTGCCTCATCTGGGTCATCAGCAGGGGCAGGCATGACACTATCCCCCCCCTCAGGCCCCCCCTCATCCAAAGGGCCAGGTTTGTCTGGGTAGGCCTCATGGAAGTGCCAGACCAAGTCTGGGGCATGCAGGTGAGATGCAGGTTCCCAGGACCGATCGTCAGGGCCATAGCCCTTCCATTCCACCAAGTACTGCAGGACATCCCTATGGAGGCGGGAATCGAGGACCTGCTGCACCTCGTATTCCTCCTCGTCCAAAGGTAACAAGGAGTACCAGTTGTCTTGTTGGTACGTGGTATAACAGCAGAGATACTGTTCGAGAGTGGCATTTGTTCTCTCCGTCTGGCCATTGGTTTGGGGATGGTACGCGGAGGACAGGTGAACCTCCGTCCCCAGTCCCCGGTGCAATGCCTGCCAGAATCGGGAAGAGAATTGTGGGCCTCGATCCGATATGATCTGTGCTGGAACACCATGCAGCCTGAAGATGTGGTGGAGGTAGAGCTGGGCAGTTTCTGGCCCGGTGGGAATCTTCGGACATGGAACGAAGTGAGCCATCTTAGTGAGGAGATCCACTACCACAAAGATACACGAATGTCCATGTGAACGGGGAAGGTCGACTATGAAGTCCATTGAGATGATCTCCCAAGGGCTAGATGGGACAGGAAGCGGGTGAAGGAGGCTGGAGGGTTTGGCAGGAACCTCCTTGGCCCGGCGGCAGACATCACACGTGCTAACATAGTGTTCAACATCTGCCTGAACCCGGGGCCACCAAAAGTCTTGGGTGAGGAGATGGGTGGTTTTGTGTTGCCCAAAATGTCCAGCTGGAGGCACATCATGGGTGAGGCACAGGATGTTGGCTCGCAGGGGTCCGGGAGGAACATAGATCCGGTCCCGATGATAGAGTACGCCGTTTTTTGCCATTAAGTCTTTGGAATTCCCTTGTTGTACATCCTGAAGGCGTTGTTGAGCCCAAGAGTCTGTAGCCTGACTGGCCCGGATATCCTCGGCGAGGGATGCAGGTTTGGGAGCAGCGGCGAAGACGGTAGGTGGCAGGATACTGGTGTTGGGTGCTTCCTTTTTAGGCGTAGGTGTGTACTCCGGTTTGCGGAACAGAGCATCGGCTTTCTGGTTCTGCGTCTGGGGAATGTATGAAATCGTGAAGTTGAACTGCGAGAAAAAGAG
>NW_015176010.1:408360-408582 GCF_001447785.1 Gekko japonicus | reverse complement strand
TATATGCTGAGTAAGAGCCCTTATTTTGCGGTTAGCTGTTTCTGCTTTCACAGCGTTAGCATAAGCAGTAGCAAAATAAACCTTGAAAGCCTGGAAGTCCATCAGTAAGGGGGAATTCCCCACCAGCAAGGGCGTGGCCCATTTGGCAGCTTGCCCTTTAAGTAGGCTTAAAATGGAACAGACTTTAGCCTTATCAGAAACAAAGTCCCGAGCACGGAGCTC
>NW_015176010.1:385269-408079 GCF_001447785.1 Gekko japonicus | reverse complement strand
ACGCAAGCAAGCATAAGTCCAGGAGCAGTCCGAGGTCAAGCCGAGCAAATCAGGCAGCAAGGTTCAAACAGGTTTAAATCACAGTCCAAAGGCAGGGTCAGACATACCACAGTTTCAAGTCCATAAATCACAACGATGCCAGAGGAGTCAGAGACGAAAGCAGGGTCAACGAAGCCGAGGGTCAAAAGCCGAGGATCAAGCCGACAAGAGTTCCACAAGGTCTGGAGCAGAGATACAAGGATTCAGTTCCTGTCAAACGACGTTTGCCAGCACGAATCCCTTCCAGCAACAGGCTGGAAGATATACAGTGCTGGCTAATTAGCTTGTTAGCTGGCAAGGAGCAAGGTCAGGCTCTAGTCAATACTCAGGGCTAAGAGATCGTCTTGCACGCATGCGTGCATCCCGGCGTCGATCTCTCAGCTCCTGTCTCCGTTGATTCCGAAGCCTGGTCACAGCTGGTGGTGAATCTGGCGGCAAAGCCCTGTGCTGCAGCAGAGCCTGATTCTGTGCAGGTGTTTCCTGAGAGGCTCTATCCTCCTCATCACTTAGGGAGCTTTCTGCCACAGGAGCCAGTCTTTGCTTATAAGTTTCTGCTGCAGTACGTTCCTCAGGAGCCTGTGGTGTCAATTCCACATGCTCCTGGCTGGCAGGTGCCTCATCTGGGTCATCAGCAGGGGCAGGCATGACAGGCAGTGAATTCCATGTGTAGAAGGAGGAAGAGTGGCCGCCCAGAGGAGACCATGGGCGGCCCTGGTGCCCCTCCACCGCTGCCTCCTCAGTTGCCCCCTGGGCTGAGCTTTGGGCCCGCCGGGGGGTGGATTCCAAGCCGGAGCTGCCCCCCAAGTCTCCACAGGATGCGCACAAGTGCCCATGCACACAAAAAGGCCCCCTCCCACTGCAGCCAGGCTTGCCGCCTCTGGAGGGTCGCTATGGCCACTGTCGCGCAGGTGGTTAGAGCGGCTGTGATGAGGGGGCCCACCAATGGAGGGGTCCTCCATTGGCTATGCCTCAGAGCTCTGTTGGGGTCCGGAAGTGTCTGTTGCCCTCTCTGGTAAGCCCACCACCCGCCTTCGGATGTGCAGATACGATTGCTCAGTCATGCGTATGCATAAACTTCAATAAAAAAAAATCCGTCCCGTTTGCCATGGACGCGGCACCTAGCGATGGCTGGTGTGATCACGCCGCACCACTTCTTTGCTGTGCTGCAGGATGGTCGTGTGATTGGCACCTCCCCCCTAAACACGGAACCTCGATGGGACCTCAACGGGACGTCTGATCATGCAACCGCACGTTATTTTGCTCCGGGGCAAACAGCCACACTTCCCCCCCCCCCTGCAGGCTCTCTCTGCAGTTATTTAAACTGTTGCAGGGTGCTTCACCCTTTTTGGAGGTTTTCAAGCTCTACAAGGATCGATGCTGGGTACAGTCTTTGAGGCTCTTCATGTGGTAGATCATTGCAAGCAAATAAGGAGAGGTGTGGGGTCAAGAAACCTAGGCACATGGACTGCTCAGCACTTTGTGGTTTTCTTGGAGAAGCCTGCAGTGGTGATTGGCTGGTGGATCTGCTGGCTACCCAGCATCGCAGAGCCAGTATTTATTTGAGCTAGCATTTATTTGTGATGGTTGGGGGGGGGGGCTTGATTGCAGGCAGAGTTGGGCATTTAGGTATAGCAGCTGTGAGCAGCAGCCCACATGGGGCTACCAGATTCTTAGCTTATTGGCAATCTCCCTCCCTCTGTTCACTTGGGGCTTTATTTTTTGTTTATGAATCTGCTTAGGAAGCTGCCAGGGTGTGCACCAATTTATTGTTGCTGGGCGTGATTGGTTTTAGCTACCTCACTTCCACAACAGGCACACAGCTGGGCTAAGCTGTGATCTTGTTTGGCGCTTGTTCTTTTTAAGTTTTGCAGTACCCCATGTTACTCACTGCCATGTGGGCTACAGTGTCTCCAGCAATTTAATTTTACTTAGCCTTCTGTAATTTGTCTCTTGTCCATTATATCGTTGCTAGTTTCTTGTTTGCTCTCACTATTGAGTGACTGAAGGGGAGTAGGTTTAGCAGTGATTTATCACCATTTATATTCTGTGGAGCATAGCCTGTAGCTTATAGCTAAAGCAGGTTTTTTATTTGTAGTTCAAAAGAGAGTTAAACAAAGTAGTGACTGTATAAATAAATAGGCCATGCTGTAAGGTAAAGGTAAAGGTTCCCTTGCTCGAAAGCCAGTCAAGTCCGACTCTAGGGCTGCGGTGCTCATCTCCGTTTCAAAGCTGAAGAGCCAGCGCTGTCCAAAAACATTTCCGTGGTCATGCGGCCGGCATGACTAAACACCAAGGCACACAGAATGCTGTTACCTTCCCACTAAAGTGGTACCTATTTATCTACTTGCAATTTCTTGCTTTCGAACTGATAGGTTGGCAGGAGCTGGAACTAGAGACGGGAGCTCACTCCGTCATGCGGCACACTTGGGTCTCGAACTGCTGAACTACCAACCTTCCACAGTCTGCAGTTCAGCATCTTAAACACTTGAGCCACCGCAGCTCCTAGGCCATGCTGTAGCAGTTGGCTAATCTTGGTTAAACTATTCATAATATGCTTTGTGGATTATAACCTAATTTAGGGCAGATTTTCATAGCAGCATAACATGCCTCCCAAGCATGCTGTGAACAAGAGAAAAAGCTCCACAGGCTCTAGCTTGGGGTCCTCCAATAAGGGCGCAGCCAAGATCTAGCATAGCATGAGGGTCTGCCGCTTCTAAACCTCCTAAAATGGTTCCCAGGGTATCCCATCCAAAGAGCCAGCAGATGGCAGAGGTCTGGCTTGGCAGCCCAAAGCTGCACAGGTCCCTGCCAGGGCAGCACCTAACAGCACCCTGGGTCCCCCTCTGGCTTCAGAGCTGCATAATTCAGCCATTCTCTTGGGGACTGTCTAGACATTGGAGCGGATATCTGAGCATTTTCAGCTGTGCTCGGGCACTATGACCCCTGAGCCTTCCGCCCCTACCAAATCCCGGGGCAAGGGTAGGAGGATCTGCTCCCCAGTGGAAACTAGCTAATCCTGCCACTCCAGGGAAGGCACTTCTCGGAGCTGGTCACTACATAAAAAGAGATGCTCCAAGCATCATAAATCCCAAAGGGTGGTGAGAGAGCATGACTCTTCATACAGTGACATGGGGTCTGGTGAGTTATCCTCTGAGGAGGAATCTGTGCATGCAGCTGGGAGTTATTGGGTTAAGAGTGCACATATTCTAAGTTTGCCAGCAGAGGCGCAGGGGGGGGGGGGTTGATAGGAGCCCAGGCACAGTCTGGGGTTCAGAGCAACAGAGTGCTGCTAAGGCTTCTGTGGTCTACAGTGATGTTGAAGACCCCTTGACATCCACCTCCCTGTAAGGTCCAGAGCACATCCTGGATGATTATTATGTAGATTTTATCCCCTGCTTAAATCAGAAGGGGATGAGGGCAAATGGGGGCCGCACCCTGATAAGAAGGGCAGCACCAAAGGCTTTGCAGACCACACTTTAAAAAAATTGGATGTCCAGCTATGTGGTTCTTATGGGAGTAGTATTATCTGCCTACCAGGAGTGGGGATGGCATTTCACTAACCACATGTCTAATGTATATCAGGGTTCATACCTGCTTAGCAGGCCAGCACCTGCCTAGTGATGGCCTCCTGAAGAAATGATTTACCTGCTAAAAAGGGTGCTTTGCTGCTGTGCTCCAGATCTTCAGATCCTCGCTTTGTGTCTGTCAAACAAAAAGTTACTTTGGTCAGAGCTTTTATAGCATCGTGAATGGAGGGATGTCATCAAACCTGATAGAGTGGACTTAGCCAGGAAAAATGTTTTCAGGTCAGTAAGGAAGCACATCAAATCTTTTTGCAGACTTATTATCAAACATGTGGACATCTGATTTTGTCAAACAGCATTGTTTAGGGATGACAGCATTCACCTCTTGGGGAATGTACACATGGCTCCACTGATTATCCTCATCCCACCAAGGTTCAGAAATGCCCACAATGTCTATGTTCTCCTCTGATACTAAGCATTCCAGTCCCCCCCATTTTACCTTGGACACTTCTAGCATTTGCATATAAACATTCATAATTCCCCAGACACATTTGGCCTGCAACCTTCCTCCTGTGGCCTCTAGACCTTGCCAGTAACAGCTACTCCTTTGTCTCTTAGAGATGAGCCATCCCAAACCAGAGACATTTCATCTCCTGTCAACTATCCCCTAGGAGTTAGTTTAAAAACTGCTCTGCCACTTTTTTGATTTTAAGTGCCAGCAGCCTGGTTCCTTCTCAGGACAAATGGAGGCCATCTCTTTTGTATAGTTCCTCCTTTGTCCAAAAAGCATCCCAGTGCCTAATAAACTTAAACCCTTCCTCTCTACACCATCATCTCATCCACGCATTGAAACTCCTAATTTTTGCCTATCTAGCTGGCCCTGCAGTTTTAACAGGAAGCAGTTTTGAGACGGCTACCTTGGAGGTAGTGGTGTGCAAAGGAAAAAAAAATTGGCCGATTCGAATTCGGTCGAATTGGGCAGAATCAATTTCGGCTTACAGTTTCGTCAATAGGAGCCGATTGGGGAGTCTTTTGGCCAGCCGAATGTCAATTTCAGCCCCATTATATCCTATGGGCCATTGAAATCAATGGTGAAAACATAAGGTATATTCTGGGGGCTGGAGGGGAGGGGGTTTGAGGGAGAGGCTCCACACTCACAGGATAGCTGCTGGAGCCTCTCCCCAAGATACCCACCAGGCTTTAAGAACATTGGACCAGGAGGTCCAATTCTACGGACCCCCAAACAGGTTGCCCCATCCATTGTTCTCTATGGTGGGAAAGTTACTTTTTTCTCACTGTGCTGTTAGTGGCTCGGGGGGGGAGGGGTTTTGAGGGAGAGGCTCCAAATTTTCAGGGTAGCTTCAAGAGTCTCTCCCCACATAAACCCCCATGTCCCAAAGCAACTGGACCAGATGGCCCAATTCTATGGGCACCCAAACTGGTTACCCCCATTACCTCCATTGTTTCCAATGGGGAAACCCAGCCAGCAGCACTTAAGGCAGGCAAGCAGGCAGCACCCAGCAGTCAGGCTCTCCCAGAGAATCTCAGGGAAAGTGAACTGTCTTGGGAGGTGCTTGTTTGCCATGAGAACAAGTGGCACACTCCAGAACAAATGGCACCGTGGCAGTGCAAGCATGCCACAGTGCCACACAGAAACCCCAAAAGACCAACAGGAACAACATTTATACAGGCCCTCCCCTGTGTAAATTGATGGTGCAACCAGAAGTCCAGGGATGTAGCAGGTCAGGCCAGGGTAGAGTTGGGTACAGTTGACTCTCTCTCCCCCCTCCCAAGCAAGGAAGGTGGTGTGCAAAGCAACACCACCAAACTTGCAGGCTGCACATGCATGCAGCAATTGGTTGAAACTGGCCTCCCCCCCCCCTGGTCTAGCTACACATCAAATGTTTGTGTGGGAGAGGTGGAGCTCAGTTATAAAGTCTCTGCTGCCCTCCCCCTTTTGGCTGGGAAGTTACTAGCCTTGCCAGTAGCATCTCATGCTATGGCTGACTTCAGACAAGATCACTGGCTTTAACAGTCAGAAATGCATTTTTGAAGGTTCCTATGCAGATAAGAATATTTAAAATGAATCTTTTCATACTCAACTGTTCTGTGCCAACACATAATTTTTCCGTTCACAAAACCAATTTTTAAAACTACTTTTATGTTTTCAGTAGAAACTTTTTAAGCCTACCATGATTCCTGGCATCAGTCATTGCTACTACTGGCTTCATTCTGTTTGTTTCAATAATGTTGGGATATAGTAAGTAGAAAAAAAATAGCACTTTGTAAAATATACTAGTGAAAAAACTGGAAATCTTCCTTTCACTTGAAATTAGAATTACACTGATGTGAGAACAGTAAGAGCATGAAAGTGTTTGTTTAAAGATAATTGCTCAAGCCAACCTCTTTCTTTCTCCCTCTCAACAGTCTTGCTATTTATGAGAAACACGACTGATTAGTAACAAACAAATCAGGCACAGCCATGTTATGTATTACTTGTCAATAGAAAATACGTTGTCCTATACTAAATGAGAAGAGAGTGAAAGTGGATCAGATTGCTTTATGTAATTATGCAATGGTACATATAAATTCTTATCAATAAGGTCAAGTTACTGTACTATTTAATAGTAAATGACAGTGTTTCTCTTAGTACAACTCAAGTAATGAAAAGCTTATGAAATATTTTCCAGTGAACTAACTTGGTGGCATAGTATCTCATTCTTTGCTTGCAGATTAAATAATAAAAACAAGGCTGCAACTATGAACAGCCTTGGATTTTTTTAAAAAAGGAAAAGCCTAATCTAACTCTCATTTTATGGTAACAATGCAGGGGAAAAGCCTACTTCAATGAAAAGCTCTGTCACAGAGGTATGTTTTTATGCTTGCTAATCAAACTGAAATTACATTTTCTACATATACAATATGCTTTAAAATTGACTTCTACTATCATTGGAAAGAGTTCAGCCAATCTCTTCGAATAATAGCTATTACCATGACTAGCTAGGCCTAGAGTGCACATTGCTACATTTGGATAATATGCCACTTCAAATGCAGTATCATAATAGTTTTTTTTGGGGGGAGACAGGTGGTCCTGGTATTGAAGATTGGGTAATGCTATCTAGGGTACGATGTATGGCCTGACTCAGCAACAACATCCTTTGAGAGCCAATGGGCTGTAAACCCTCTCAGCTAGGTATCTTTGTTCAACTTAGATGCCTTTAATGTTTATTTTTTATTTATTTTATTTATTTATTTAACTTTTGACTTGCTACCCCGCTCAAACCCCCCACAGGGTTTTTAAAAAAAAAGTTGTGCCCACCACCTCCTAAATTCTAAGTGGCTTTGAACATCAAAAACCCAACATAGTAAAAGAGAATATAAGATACAATAAAGTGAAACATATTATGGTAACTATCTAACATTTATCATTTTATCTACCCCCACACACACCAATGTACCATTTTTGGCAAGGTGACTTCACCTATCATTTTTGTTGTTCCAGGAGGAGAGAGGGAACCCTGAGTCATGATGCTGCATTAGCAATATTAGGCACCACCATCCTAGAGCCAGTGTGGTGTAGTGGTTAAGAGTGGAGGACTCTGATCTTAAGAAGCGGGTTTGATTCCCCACTCCTCCACATGAAGCCAGCCAGGTGACTTCGGGTCAGCCACAGTTCTCTCAGAACTCTCTCAATCCCACCTACCGCACAGGGTGTCTATTGTAGGGAGAGGAAGGGAAGGCTCTAAGACTCCTCCAGGTAGTGAAGTGTGGGGTATAAAAACCAACTCCTCCTACTCCTCCTTCTATTATTATTTTTATGGAAACTAAGCTGATTCTTATGAGCAGTAGATTTTAAATCCCCTTTCTCCTTTTGGTGAGCACACATTTCCAACCCAATTATCAAAGTCATCCATTACTATAAGAGCTTCTGAGCCAAGAAAGTAAGCATATTAACCTTATAGGGACTCCAGCTGTAGTGAGGAACAATCTATTTGCTCAATACAAGAATTCATACTGTACAGTTGATCATTTCACCAGGAATGAACAGAGATGATAGACTGAGCCAGGGGAGAGGAGAATCCTAAGCAAGAGTAATAATTCTTCTAACACAACAGTCGTGGTTCTTCAGTTCATAATAATCATAACAACAATATTAATAACAACAATAATAGTAGATAAGAACATAAGAGACGCCAATGTTGGATCAGGCCAAAGGCCCATCCAGTCCAACACTCTGTGTCACACAGTGGCCAGAAATACCAGGAGCCATCAGGAGGTCCAGCAGTGGGGCCAGGACATTAGAAGCCCTCCCACTGTTGACCCCCCCAAGCACCAAGAAGACAGAGCATCACTTGCCCCAGAGCCCCTATCTATGCCTTGTGGCTAATAGCCACTGATGGACCTCTGCTCTATATGCTTATCTAATTCCCTTTTGAAGCCGTCCATGCTTGTAGCCACCACCCTGTGGCAGTGAATTCCATGTGTTAATCACTCTTTGGGTGAAGAAGTACTTCCTTTTATCCATTCTAATCCGTTCTAGATGTGGAAAACAAACTGAAAAGAAAGCAAATGGAGGATCTTACAATAATCCTGGAAAGCCTGCAAAAACAATTGAAAAAACTGAAAAACTGTACAGCACCTTGAAGAAGTCCACAGCTATTGGCTTAAAAAGTTGACAAATCTTCATCCATGATTGGTGTAACAGCTTAATGATGCGCTCTGTTCCAAAGCAGCAGAAGACTGCATAACAACTCGCAGGACATTTCTCATTCTAAAGAACAAAGAGAAAGGATCAGTGCCAAGCAACTTTCACCCCATTATCTGCCTCCTGACAACCTTTAAACTATGTACAGGAATTGTTGCCAATTCCATTCAAGAATATCTACAGTTCAGTTCAGTTTTATCCCATGAACAAAAAGGGATTTAAAATCCTGATGCACTAGAGATCAATTTCTGATTGATAAAATGCTGTTACAAAATTGTAAAAGGCTAAAAACCAACGTGAATGTTGCTTAGATTGATTGCAGGAAGGCATTTGATTCACTCCCTCATACTTGGATCCTGAAAACACTAGAAATGATAGGCACAAGCAAAACTGTAATAACATTTATCAAAACTGCCAAGAGTAAATGTTATACCACGTTGATAGTGAATGGAGAATTCATCCTCCGAGATTGATTTTTTACTAAATACAGTTTGAATATTCTGCAAAGATATAGGAATTGAATTTGGCCTTGACAAATGTGCAGCATTAGCAATGAATAGAGGAAAGATCACTCAATAAGAAGAAATCAAGATTACAAACAGCAACAGCATCAAAACACTGAGCTTTGAACTACAAATACCTTGGAATTCTGGGACCTGACAACATCAAACATACCTTTGTTAAGAAAACTACAACCAAGGTTCCCATGGAACTGCAAAAGCTTTTAAATAGCACCTGAATTTCCCCAAGGGCTCTCAAAGACATCCAAGCATTGGCTGAGGCTGCCTGGTTTTGTCAAGACAAGGGGGAAGCTGGAACCAATTGGGACAGACAGGAACCACGTCTAAAAAATCTATGATGTTGAGTGGGCATCCATGCACTCCAGCTAAGCCATCTGAAGCCACCAGAGGGCCACTGAATCTGGGCAGAGGGCAGGCCCAAGCACCTGGCCCCCCTCACCACCACCTGGGCACTGGGTCAGTGGGGCTGCCCAAGAGCCATCCAAGCCCTCTGGTGGGGTCTCCAGGAATCTTCCAAGCCCTCCAGTAGACTGAATCACCTGACCACTGGGTCACCTAAAGCCAAAGCTGCCCAAGCCCAATGGCAGGCCAAACACTGGCCAACAGGCAATGGTGCCTGAAATGGAGGCACACCAGCAAGACAGGCCCTTCACGAATCCTCCACCTTCTCTACAGAGCCATCTTCCAAGTCTCTCATTGATCTAAGTTTGTTTAATGGTTATTACTTTATTTAATAGTTAGTTTATTTAATGGCTATTCAAATTTACCCATCCAGATTCATTAGTTTTTCCTCAAACACTTGTATAACAGGAAAAATGGGCCCAGGTGGTATATAGTGTGATACACTAGGTTACCTGCTTGTGCACAATCATGGGAAAATATCTTAATTTCAAGGTTCAGACATGTTTGAAAATGTCCATCCATGAAGTCATTTTAGGGAAGGGAGTACACTTTTGGTTACCTGCTTGTGCACAATCATGGGGAAATATCTTAATTTCAAGGTTCAGACAAGTTTGAAAATGTCCATCCATGAAGTCATTGGAGCATAATGTGGAGTCAGAACATAAGATAAGGAACTGTAGCTTGTGTTCTGTATGTGTTCAGTCTATAAATGTTTGATTGGCAAAACATGTAGGATTTTTTTTTAAAATCAACTGAGTAATAAAATATATTTTACCTGATGATGCATCACTCACTGCAGCATAGAAGTGATGTTGATCATCTTTACTTAGCAAGATAATTAGGTGAAAGTGGTCTCTTGATAGTTAAGCAAGCAGTTGAAGAAGAAAAATGAGCACTGAATGATTACATCAAGAAAAGCAAAGAGAAGCTTCTATTTGAAGTGTACAAGGCAGACTTATTTAAGGTTACCAAAATCAAAGAAGATTATGAAAAGATTGCAATCAAAACTTGCTTTGACAACTGGAAGGAAAAGCACTTGCATGAGCAGTATTTGAAAGACACAGAGAACAAAGTCGATAATAAAAATACCTGGAAGTCGCTCCAAAATGGGTACTTGAAGAAAGAAACGGAAGGACTCATTCTAGCTGCACAAGAGCAGGCACTCCAAATGAATAGTATGAAAGCCAAGAGTCCAGTGATGACAGCAAATATTGACTTTGCAAGACAAAAGATGAAACAGTCAAACACATGGTCAGTGGCTGCAGTAAAATTGCTCAAACTTTAAAGAATGTCACAATAGAGTTGCAGCTATGCTGCACTGGAATCTGCAAGAAGTATGGCTTACCATCAGCCTGAAATTCATGGGAGCACAAACAAGACAAGATCATGGAGAGTGATAAAACAAAGATTCTTTGGGACTTCTGATTACAAACAGATAAACAGTATAACACCACAAATGTAGAAAAACACTAGAAACAGGGTCTGGATTGCATTGCCCAGATGACAGCAGAACAGAAAAGAAAGAACAAGAGAAGATCATGAAATACCAAGACCTATGAATAGAGGTAGAGTGTCTCCAGGAAAATAATCACAGAATCACAGAGTTGGAAGGGGCCATACAGTCTATCTAGTCCAAACCCCTGCTAAATGCAGGATCAGCTTAGAGCATCTCTGACAAGTGTTTGTCCAGATGCTGCTTGAAGACTGCCAGTTTATCCAGATGCTGCTTAAAGACTTCCTAGGTATCTGATTCCAATGTTCAACAACTCTTATTGTAAAGAAACTTTTCCTAATATCCATCTGGTACCTTCCCACCCTTAATTAAAACCCATTATTGTGAGTCCTATCCTCTGCTGTCAACAGGAACAGCTCCCTGTCCTCCTCTAAGTGACAACCCTTCAAATATTTAAAGAGAACAATCATGCCCCCTCCAACCTTCTTCCCCCCAAACTGAACATTCCCTCGTCCCTCAGCCTTTCCTCATAGGGCTTGGTCTCCAGGCCCCTGATAATCCTTGTTGCCCTCCTCTGCACCCACTCCATTCTGTCCACATCCTTTTTAAAGTAAAGCATCCAGAACTGCACATAGTACTCCAGGTGTAGCCTGATCAATGTAGTGTACAGTGGGACTATGACAGCGTGTGATTTGGATGTTATGCCTCTGTTGATACACCCCAAGATTGCATTAGCCTTTTTTGTCGCTGCATCACACTGGTTGCTCATATTTAAATTACACCCCACCCGTTCCCCAAGATCTAGTTTACAAACACTGCTACCCAGAAGCATATCCCCCATTCAGTATGTGTGTTCCTCATTTTTTTTTACCCAGATAGAGAACTGTTGCCCTGCAAGACGCCTATAGGCACTCTTATGGATGTATAGTTTCATAAGTGATAAAACTTGGACTATGCCAGTAGTGTGCAAAAGGGACTGAACTGTGTGGTGACCCAAAAATGATTCCAGTTACAGACACACACACCCAGAAGAAGGAAACCTTCCTGTGAGATGGTGTGCCTATGGTTTCAAAGGTTATCTATCCTCTTACCTGCTGTAAGATGGACCAGTTCCCTAGCCACATGAAACACTGGAAGCCGGACAGAAGACCTAAAACAAAGGATTCAAACTCCATGAAGTTTCCTTCCTTGTACGCAGACAACATTCCCTTCCCCTACCCAGCCTCAGCTAGCTGAAGCAGCCGCCATAAGACAATCAAGGAATGTCCATGACAATGACTCTGGCCGCATGAGTCATCATCCCTCCAAGTGCCACTGTCTTGCCCAGGATTACTAGATCTGAATATTGACCACCCCCCTTAGACCCTTCCCCCTTGAACCCAGGTCAAATCAGTAAGTTTTGGGGGATGGACTAATAGGAGGTGCGCCAAGGGATGTGGCCAGCCTAGCCCCCCCATGCCACCTCATAAAAGAGGGCAACCCACCATGCTCTCTCTTGCCTCTTTCTCTCTCTCTCTCCTATACCCACCCTAAATCCATGACTCTTGGTAGCGCTGCCAGAATCTCCACGTGTTTCTGCTGGTTCAGGACACGACCCTATTACCCCATAGTCTCCCTTATTTTTCCTAAGGATTGCTTCATCCCACAGAGGACAGGTAAAGTATTACCCCTCAACGATTATCCTGCTAATGCAAATGTGCTATCCACTTCTCTCTAATTTTCATAGATCTCTGTAATTGTGTGTTTGAATTATTGTATGCTTGATAAATATCTTCAATAAACGAAACCATTTTATACTGAAGCCAGTTTTTGAGTTTATTTCTGGTGCATCTGGAAGAAGTGGGATCCCTGTATACATAGGTACTTTCTCCCTTATTTGCCTATTGCTTTGCGTAATATCATAATTCCCCATATTTATTAATAATTCACGGCAATTTAGCTAACAGAACTCGGCACTTATCCTTGTTAAATTGCATCTTGTTCACATCCTCCCACTTTTCCAGTGTGTTCAGATCTCGTTGAATTCTATCTCTTCTGGTGTGTTTGCTTCTCCTCCTAATTTGGTGTTATCTGCAAATTTAATGAGTAGCCCCCCCATACCCTTATCCAGATCATTTATTAAAAAATTGAAAAGTACCGGGCCCAGAACTGAATCCTGTGGCACCTCACTGGACACCTCCCTCCAGTCAGTCAACTACTCTTTGAGTGCAGTTCTCCAACCAGTTCCCTATTCACCTCACTATCCTAGAGTCCAGTCCACAGTTCTCTAGTTTACCCATCAGACCATTATGGGGAACCCTGTCAAAATTTTACAAAAGATTAAAGGAAATCCAGTTAACAATATCAACAGTATTCCCTTCATCCAGTAAGCTTGCCACTCGATCAAAGAAGGTTGGTCTGGCAGGTTGGTCTGGCAGGACCTGTTGGGGACAAATCTTTGCTGGCTTCCCTGGATCACCAAGTTGTCCTTCAGATGTTTGCAGATTGATCCCTCTAAAATCTGCTCCAGTATCTTCCCTGGGACAGAGGTCAGACTGATCGCCTATAGTTTCCTGGGCCATCCCTCCTCCCTTTTTTGAAAATTGGGATAACATCAGCCCTCCTCCAATCTTGTGGCACATATCCCGTCCTCTAAGAGATCTGGAAGATGATTGACAAAGGCTCTGCAAGCATTCTAGAAAGTTCCTTGAGCACTCTTGAATGCATACTATCTGGCTCAGAGGATTTGTACTCATTGAATGCTGTCAGGTGCTTCTAAACTAGCTCACTGTCCATGTCAACCAGCTGCCCAGATGCCGTGCCTTGCCTGCTACCATCTCTAGATGAGTCTGTTCTCCTCTTCAGAGAAAAAAACAGAGGCAAAATAGGCATTAAGCCTTTCTGCTTTCTCTCTGTCCGAGTTTCTCCATTTTCACCCCACAGTGGGGCCATCATATCTTTTATCTTGCGTTTGCTCTTCACATATCTGAAGATTTTCTTGTAGTGAGCCTCCCTGGCTAGCTTTAGCTCACTGTGAGCTTTAGCCTCTCTGATGGCTGGCCTACTGTGCTTAGCAACCCACAGATACTCTTCCTTAGAAGTATGTCCTCACCTCCATTTCTTGAACATTTCCTTTTTCTCCCATAGCACATCATGGAGTTCTCTTTTCACCCACACTGGCTTCTTGGATTCCCTACAATGTTTCCTTCTTGATGTAATAGCGATGGCTTGAGCTTACATGAACTCTTGTTTTAGGAGAGCCCACCCTTCACTTCCAGTTTGGTGTAGTGGTTAGGAACATGGACTCTAATCCGGGAGAGCTAGGTTTATTTCCCCACTCCTCCACATACAGCTGCTGGTGTGACTTTGGGTCAGTTACACATTATTTTAAAGCTATTCTCTCATGAGCAGTTCTCAAAAGAGCTCTCTCAGCCCACCTACCTCACAGGATGTCTGTTGTGGGGAGGGGAAGGGAAAGGAGATTGTAAGCCACTCTGAGACTCCCTCAGGTAGTGAAGGGCAGAGTATAAATCCAATCTCCTCCTCCTCCTCCTCCTCTTCTTCTCCTCCCTTCCCTTCCAGCAGTCCTGCCAATGGAATGACTCTCATCATGCCCCTGAGTTTCTTAAAGTCTGCCCTACAGAAATCTAACATACCTGTGTGGCTATGAACTTCCTTGGTCCCCCTCAGCAAAAGGAATTCTAGCAGGACATGGTCACTTCCCCCTATAGTCCCCATCACCTTTACCCCATCTACCATATCTTGCCTGTATAGTCAAGTATAGCTGAACCCCTCATAGCTTCCTCCACCATTTGATGAAGGAATTTGTCAGCCAGACTGGTCAGGAACAGAGAAGGTGACTATTGTGTCAGTTGTCATTGGAGCCCTTGGAGCAGTGCCTAGATGTCACAAGAAACAACTGGACATTCTGGGCATTGAGCAAATAACACCAGCTCAGTTCCAGAAGACAGTGTTGACTGTGAAGATACATTTGCAATGCCCAAGAACATGGCTATATTTTGAATTGCAGAACAACATGTACCAGTCAAATATCTGACTGTAACAATTCATAATAGTAATAATACTGCAGCTTCACTACAGTTGGTGATTCACAGTGCTGAGCATTGTAAAGGCGCACATGAAAAGGTTTAAAAAATTAAAATGCATGACATATTAATGCCTCTTATTCACATTTAGAACTGCTATCCTGGAGATATTTAATGTGTAGCAAGTCTAATTAAATGCAGTAGTTCTACATCACAGTAAAAATGTCTGGTGCTGGGCTTCTAATATGTTTCATATTTTGAATAATGTGTTAAAAATGGGATAAATGTAGTTTAAATAATGCCCTCAATTTTAATTTTGGAGGTGAAAAATTTGGGCATTTAAATATTATGGAAGACAGTGCAAAGCTAGACTAGAACTTCTCCTGTAATAGTGCTCAGGGATTCCTCTAAGTGCAATTGTCCTCTGATTTTGGACCAGAAAAGAAAACCTCCCTTACATATGCAGAGCTCCGTGCAGTTTGGGTCATTTCTCAGCTCTGGCTCCCACCTGGTGGAACAGCCTCCCAATGGAGATCAGGGCCCTGCAGGATTTATAGCCATTCCACAGGGCCTGTAAAACAGAGCTGTTCTACCAGGCCTTTGGTTGAGGCAGTGAATGCCACATTAGACACCCACACCCGCCCTACTCATCTATGCTATTTCCCTGTTCTATGCACAGGAACTTTCTATGTAATGAGTGGTGGGGATGCTTTGCTACTGTTAAAAATCAGTAGATCAGCAAAAAAAAAATCTGAGTACACTTTAATTGCATTATCACCATCTTATGTTATATGTATAGAATTGTTTTAATATTTTATCATATTATGTTTTAATCTTTTAAATTGGCATATTTATATGTTGTGAGCCACCCTGATAACAATCAAACCAAATAAAAATAAAATAAAAAATAATAAAGATGTGCTGGTGGTTATTTATTATTTATACAATGCCATCACAAGTGCTTTGCAAATTAGTTTTTAAATACAGGTACCTACCCCATAAGAAGTGAAATATCACACAAGAATAGGCAGAAGCAGGAGGGGGGAATAGTTTGACTATGTGAATTAATTTTAGTTATTCATATTTAGGGTTAGTTTCAACAAAGAATGAATCTTAAGTATTAATGGAAAGCTTAACAGAAAAGTTTAGTGATAAGTAATGCCAAGTGGGGGGGTTGGTTGGGGTTTTTTTAACTGTGTTCTAGTGTTAAGGAAAAGAAGACAGTTATTTAAGACAGTAACAGATTTTTGGACATCTAACGGTGATGAAGCTGGAAGACTAAACATTGTGGGAATAGATATAGCAGCCTTCGAGAACTGAAAGATAAGGGGAAAGCAAGGCTGTTAGTAGAGACGATATGATGAATGGACAGGAGACCAAATAAGTTATATGAGAAAAAGTCGACAAGAGATAAATGAATTGTTTTGGTGGCAGAGTCCCTGAAAAAATGACAATGGAATGCCCAAGATGAGAAGATCACAGTAGCCAAATTGAAGATGACCAGAGTGAGCCAGAATGTTTGCTGTGGGATAGAAAAGAAGAAGGGTATCTTTTGCTGTGTTATACAGGGGAAAACAATATGATTATTTTTTTTGGGGGGGGGAGTCTTGACTGGAGCAAAGGAGAGGGACAAATCAAAATGAAAGCCAATGATTCATTCATTATCATCACAGGATGGTGATATCAGTGGATGTGGAGTATATGAGGAAGGATAGGTTCTTGAGAGTATGTGCCTCTGTAGACTGGGTGAATAAGCAATTATATAGAAAAAGTTCCAGATGAAAAACAATTTTTTTCAGAAATCTAGGTCATAAATAGAGTCAAGCCAGACTGACTTATTAACTGTAACACAAGAGAGGTCAAGGAAGATAAGAACATAATGGCTTTTGCCTTGTGCTGTGCTTGCTTTCTAACAAACATACAAATGTTCTTTAGGAGTATAATGGCCCATAGCCGTTAACTATATTGTTGTATAACTATATTGCTTGAACAAGTGATGGTCCTCTGTGTTGAAAATAAGAAATACTCATTTCCTGCTCAGCTAATGCATTTTCCCCACTTTTCACTATCCTTGTGTTTGTACACTAAGAAGGAGGGAGGCTACAGAAAAAAGACCAATGAAATCACAAACAAATCTGTAGTCAAAGCATGCTAAATGAATGTAACAATAATTATCTGGAAAACAAAGTCAATAATAATGCCAAATGTATATATATTATTGTAGTAAAGAGCAATTATCCAAAAGTGGGGTGGTACCAAGTTTAAACCCACAATAAGTCACAGCTTATCTCCAAACGGAGCAGACTTCCTTCATAAATAGATCAAGGACACAAAGAAAAAATATTGTATATATAAATATTACATGTCCTTGAATTGAAGTCTAAACATCTATATATTATGGTTTGTCATCTGTTGCTGCTGATCTTTCCTGTTGCAAGGTGTAAAATTTCCATTTCATCTGCTGAATGGGTTAGCTAATTAGTTGTTGATGGATCCATTTGAATGTTGTGATTTCTGCTGATTTTTCTTCTGATTCTTCTTGTTATATTTATTGAGTCTATTTGTTATTGTCTTTAAAAGTTTTTTTTTAATGTATGCTACTTTGATGGTGTTACCTCTACTGGAAAATATGGTATAAATGTTTAAATAAATAAATGTGCACAACACCCTTAAGTTTTCTCCAGTTTGGGAGATAGTAGCTTTTGTTTTGTAACCCAATAGTTTTCTAGAACAATTTATTATATATTTATTTTATTTACAAAACATATGTCCTGCCTTTCTGTCCCCACAAGAGCCACCAAGGTGGCTAAGAAATTCAAGCATACATAAAATCACATTGTAAACCATTTTAAGCCAACTGTAGGGAGTCTGAGGAACAGGTCCATTGATATTCTACTCTCTTATTGTTTGTTACAAGAATGTCTACATGCAGAATGTGATGCAGCCATGTTTACTAATGTAGGGGATGCTGGGGGGAAATCAACCTGGCATGATCTGCAGAGTTCTCATGGGCCAATGGGAATTCACTACTACAGGGAATAACAGAAAGTTCTTTCTTGAGTTTCTACCACTATTTACTTATGTACTATTTATTTAAGTATTTTACCCTACTTTTCTTGCCAGTGGAAACCAATTTTACAAAATGCAATAAATAAATAAATAATCACAATTGTGTGCAGATACTGAATTTCCCCTAGCAGTAATTATGACAGAAATAAAGGCACCAAAACATGAAAATCCCTCTTGGACCGCTCACTGAATCTCACACAGATTGTGTTTTGATCCAAAGAGTAGTACAACCAAGGGAGGACTTAGCTCTCCTTATGGAATCTGCTCTAGTGGGATTTTGTGATCATCCCGAACATACACATACAGTTGTTTCTCAACCTTACTGTGTTTCCTGCAGAACCAAACTTGTACGAGAAATGAAAGACATGAGGTGTTTTTGTTCAACATTTTCACTGATATGCCTTAGCTGTCCACTGGAAACTGAGCAGTGTAACAGCTCACAGGTTTCCTTTAAAAGATTCATAACATTTTAAGAGAGTGCATTCTGATTAGTTTGGAGAATTCACTCTGGTCTGTAGATGAGATGAAAAATGTACCTATGTTCAAGAATGGCATAGATGGGTCTACATAGTTTAGACAAGTCTTTTTAAAATGTGAATAACTCCAGTAATTTTGTCAGATATTATGTCAGGCAACAGAGAACCTGCATCTTCATAGCTTTAGTTCAATTTAATTGAACGTGCAGCTTGGCATATGTTAAAATAATCTGAATGACACCAAATAATAGTAAAAAAAAGACCCTGCACAGCTACGGCTACAGACACAACAGTGGGAAGGCATCATTTACTCATAAACATATAAGCTACATAAATGTCACATTACTTTACAAACAATTCCAAAAGATCAGAAGTTTTATTTGTGTGTGTGTTTTAATGAGTCTTTAGTATAATATTAACGAAAAGATCCAGAATAAAGTTACTGTCACTTGCCATAGGAGTCATGAAAACTACCAACTACTGTTCTAGGACTACTTCTACATATCATTGTGGTGTTATTCTTTAAGAACATGGTGAAATGCAGCTGCAGTGACATCAAAGGGAGGTTGTGGTACAGGCAGCCGAGGGGCTAGATTTTCAGGTAAGTAGTCTGACATTGTGCATGCACAGTCAGTGTGCTGTATGTACCCATAAAAGTCACAGCACCCTAACACTCCTGGAAGTGTGCTTATTGATAGCTTGTGCTGCTGTACTGTTATCACACCAAAACAGAACTACCAAGTTCCTTGAAGCACTATCCAGATATGTACTGCTACCACTGTGGGGAAGTTCCAGGAAGATAAGGTCCCTAAGTATACCCTCATGCTGCCAGCTCAGAGGCCAACATTGGGCACACCAGTAGCCCTGGAAATAAATTCCAAAACAATATGTCCCTGCAGCATCAGTTTGGTGTAGTGGTTACGAGCACAGACTCTAATCTGGAAGAACTGGGTTTGATTCCTCACTCCTCCACATGCAGCTGCTGGGTGACCTTAGACAAGCCATAGTTCTGTCAGAGTTGTTCTATCAAGGACAGCTCTGGAAAGAGCTCTTTCAGCACCACCTACCTCACAGGGTGTCTATTGTGGAGAGAGAAAGGGGATTGTAAGCCACTCCGAGACTCCAAGGGAAGAGCAGGGTATAAATCCAATTTCCTCCTCCTCCTCCTCCTCCTCCTTCTAAGCCAGCCAACAATTCCCTCAAAAGAATAAACCATTAAATCCCTGAAGAAAGATATAAAGTACTGAGGCTGATGCATTGAAGAGTGATTACAGCTCACACTTTACTTAGTATATTCAGAACTTGAGATGCTTTAACTGGCTCGCAGACCGACTTATATTCCCAAATCACACAACACCCACACCCATTATAGGGTATTTACAGTGCACCCCTAGATCCATAGGTCCCTTCTAGGATCCCAGCCTCCCTAGGATCTGTTCTGGCTATTGTCTTTGTTTTTTTTTTAAAAAAAATATTCTTCAAATTTCCCGTACAAAAAAAAAAGGAACATATATCTAATACATAATAATCATTTGGTGGAGTTTACATTAAACATTTTTTCCAATCAATTTGTTAACTTTTTGCCATTTTTTAAAAACTTGTTTTCTTCTTTTCCTGATAACAACATATTCAACTTATTCATTTCTGCTATTTCAAGAATTTTTGTGATTAATTCTTCTCTACACGGTATTTTATCCATTTTCCAGCATTTTGCGACGAGGATCCTAGATATTGTGAGGATATATAATATAATGCATAATATAATCATTATGCTTAATTCCATCTCGTGTTATATTAAGCATGTATATTTCTGGTAAGATTGTTATTTCTATCTCTGTAATCTCTTTTATTAGTAGCTTAATGCTTTTCCAAAATTTTTCAATCTTCTCGCATCGCCACCATATATGATAATACATTCCTATATTATTTCTACATCTCCAACAATTTCCAGAAACATTTGTATAACATTTAGAAAAATTATCAGGTGTCCAGTGCCATCTATATAACATTTTAAATATGTTTTCCTTATATGATGTGGATCTTAATAACTTAATAGAATTCCATGTTTTTGCCCAGGCACCTATTGTTATGTTATGTCCTATATCTTTCATCCATGTTGTCATGGATGGTTTTAATATTTCTTTGTGTATCATTCTCCAATAAGAAATTAGATAGTTTTTGGATCAACTTACCTGCGGATGATAGCTATATTTTATCTATTTCTAGTTTTATTTTATCTATTTCTAGTTTTGTTTTGACAACATTTGCTTTTTTATCCTTGACATATCTCGATTGTAACTGTATTATTTCCCAGTTAGTAAGATTAATATTCATTGATTGCAATACCTCAAATGGTTTTAATTCATTGTTTCCATTTAGGAGTATTTCGTATGTTACCTGTTTGTTATCTGTTATTAATGTCGGCATTATAAAAGCTTCTAGTGGGGATACCGACTTTGGAATTTTAATATAAAATCTTTCTTTAATTTTCCCCCCAAATCTTCATTTTTGCTCCCCTTATTATGTGGTTATGATTTTTTTTTTGTATTTTATCTTTAGCATACTGTTAGCCAAACTGTTTTATCGACAACAGAGGCCAGATTAAAATATTTTCGGGGTCCTCGCCTGTGTATACAGAAGTCCAATTCCACCCCGAGGATTTCCCTAGAGATATAGGGAGACAAAACTGGTATCTTAAAATCAAGTTGTTCTTTTCACTGAATAATATTTGGTTCACATACAAACAAAAACAGAATCTCACAAGCAATCACACAAGATTCTCAGTGTTACAGGAATAGAAAATAATCGCTTTTACACTAAATGGATGGGGAGGGAAACAGCAAATACTTATCTGATCTGAAGCTTGACCTTCCCAATGAAAAATACAGGAATAAGGACAGAATAACTGAAGGAATTCTAATTCACACAGTTGGAACCTGCCAACACGTGTGGATCTCTTGGCTGCAGTCCAAAAGATCGAGTAAGAACAAGACTGTGAGTAATAGCTAAGGAGAGAAGATGGCTAGCAGGGTTCAAACTGTTGAACCTCGCTTTTTATAGGGGGGGTCCTTGGGGGCTGGCATCTGTGACATCCTCCTTGGTCCCACCTACCTGCGGTCCGTCCCAAGAACTAACACTATTGGCTATACTTAGTGACGTATCTAACTAGAAGGAGTGGGCAATATTGAAATCTAAACCTTTAACTCAAGGAATGCATCTGGTCAAGGTGTGAAGTTGGATACCCGGGTAACCATTGAAGTGCAGATGAATCTTGCTTGGTCCCAAGCAATAAAGTACCCATTTGTCAGGAAACTGTCCCTTTGGATGCAAACCAGATATCAGGGTTACGTGTTCACTAACAGTTCATCAATGGTGGTTGCAACCATAAAAGTTGTTGTTTTGTGCTTTCCACAATGGCGATGCAGCCTTCTTCCTCAGGCTGGGTTGTGAGAGTGCAAATCCTATTAGCATAAAATGCAGGCAAGGTCCTTTCCAGGTGAAGCAATAATGCAAACAGCTTTCCCTCAGCCTGTGGGTGTTAGTAGGCACAGTCCATGGATGTGTGGGTGCACATCAGTAAATACACAAATACATAAAAGCAAATACTAAGTTCATCTCCCAACAATCTCACATATAGGCATGCCAACCCATACGTAAGTCATGTCCTTCCAGTTTTAATAGTCTCTTATCTTCCAGCAAGATCCATTCTCGCACCCAATCCATAGCTGCAGCTTGATAACAAAGATACCAATCTGGAATTCCAAGTCCTCCTTTGTTTATCTTCTCTCAAAGTAGTTTCATTTTCACCCGAGGTCTTTTCGCTCGCCAAATAAATTTTCTAACCTGTTTGTTTAGTTCTTTGAAAAATTTATTATTTTTCAATATGGGTATGCATTGTGCTAAGAATAATATTGATGGGAGAACATTCATTTTAATAGTGGCAATTCTGCCCATAAATGTTATGTGCAGATCTTGCCATTTTTGTAGATCATTCCTTACCTCTTCTAATAACACTTTGTAATTATTTTCATATAAATTGTTGTTCTTATTTGAAATGTTAATACCTAAATATTTAATTTTTTTACTACATCTATGTTTGAAATCATTTGAATTTTAGCTATATCTTCTTTAGTACACATTTTTGTTAATTATTTTTTAAAAAATTTCCCAAATACCCCACCATCCATTTAAACCAGTCCTCCTCTTGGTCCTTAACCTTTAACTCATTCATTCTACGTATCTTCATTGTAAGATACTCTAAAATTATTATATTCATCCTTTCCCTCCAATGATTAATCGTCAGTTCCTCAGCTTCTTTCCAATTCCTTGCAATCACTTGTCTTGCTGCAACTAACATCAAATTTATCCATTTACATTCCTCTTTTAACCTTAACCCTATACCATCCAAACTAATAAGTGCCATTGCTTTAGATATTCTTACCCTTCTTCCCACCATCCCCAACATTTCTATACCAATCTGATCCCAAAATTTCTTTACCAAAGGACAATCCCACCACATATGACTGAACGTTCCCACCTCTCCACATTTCCTCCAACAATTTTTACTTCCCGATGTTGAAATATAGCTCAGCTTAA